>NC_086109.1:77797852-78022852 GCF_963921235.1 Mobula hypostoma
GTTTTCCTTGCTAAAGTGGACTACTTCACATTTTTCTACAGCTATTTATCAGCTCTTTGCTCACTCACAAGCAATCTATAAACCTTTGTAACATCCCTAATGTTATTTCCACAATTTATTTTCCCACTTACCTGTACATGATCAACAGACTCAATAACCTGTAATAATTCAATAATAGGAGACTGCAGGTGTGGGAACCTGGAATGAAAAAAGCTGCTGGAGGAATGGAGCAGATCAGTCAGGATCTGTAGAGGAAAAGGGATAGTCGACATTTCAGGTCAAGACCCTGCATGAGGACGCCTAAATTTTACCAACCAAATCTCTGGTGCCTTATCTACATAAAAATGTTAAACTCCAAATCTCTACTGTGTTTTAGAGTTTATTTTACTCTATTTTACTCTATTTTTAATGTTTTAGAATTATTTCTTAATATATCATGATTTTAATTTTAAATGTGCCGACATAAGTTTTAATGTTTAATGCTTCATTTTGATTGGATAAATGTATTTGAAAAGTTTTAATGTCTATGATTAGATTAGCCTTAGTTGTTACATGTACACTGAAACGTAAGGTGAAAAGTGTAGTTTGCATCAGTAAGCAACACGGTTTTAAGACGTCCTGGGATTAGCCTGGAAGTGTTGCCATGCTTCTGGTACCAACGTAACGTGCCCGCAGTTGGCTAACCCGTATGCCTTTGGAACGGGAACACACGGAGGAAACCCACGCATTCACGGGGAGAATGTACAACCTCCTTATAGACAGTGATGGGAAATAAAGCATTACACCAGCCACTACGCTACCATTGATATACTAACAGTTTAAAAGCCAGCAACAGCATTGAGCTGTGGAAGGGGAACGAACATTCGTCTGCCTCATACCTGCTCAGAGATTGCTTCACCTCAGGGCACGTGGGTGCAAATGGTACGGTCAATTTGGGCAGCTGACCAAACCCTGCACAATTTGGCCAAATAATCTCAGTCGCCGATCGTGCTATTAAACTTGCCAGTATTAAAAAACATGGCTGGACTACACAGGGAATTAGTGAGTGAAGTGTGCAGTCCTGCCATCTTGGATGTTAATTGGTTGGCTGTTCAATAGATAGCAGATTTCAACTTACATTAAGGAAGCTTCCAGTACTGCAGTTATGGGATGCAGGAACAGTCTGAGGCTAAGCCAGCTCTTTCAACCTGTTCTGTCACTCAGACAGAGCATCATTGATTTCTGCTATTCATGTGCATCAAATCTCATAATACCCTGGCCTAACAAAACTTTAATAACCTCAGATTTAAAATTCAATATTGACCTGTAATTAATTGTAAGTTTTCTACCAACCACTGTAAGTAGAAGTATTCCCTCACTTTGATCCCATAAGGCCTGGCTCCTTTCTAGACCTTGCCCTTTCATTTGTCCAACTAGGAAAAATAGTTTCTATCTACCTCCCTTAACAGTCTTCCTAAATGACATGATGGCTTCTATCACATTCCCTCTCTTAATCAACGGTTCAAAAGGTTCAAAGGCTCAAATGTTCATCTTATTGTCAATTTATGCATGTACAATACAACTCTGATATTTGTCTTCTCCAGATAGCCATGAAATGCAGAAAAAACACCAGAGTCATTGAGAAAAAAAGACATCGACCCCGCCGCACGAAAAGAAATATGAAACAAAATTCGCAAATGAAACCCCACCCACACCCTCCCTCACAGGAAAGCTAACAGATTGCCCACATAGAAAATTACAGCAGGAATATCAGACCTCAAACCCACAACCCCAACCCTTGCAAAAAAACAGCAACAATAACATCAAACCTCCAACCCCCTCCCTCACAAAAAATGGTAACCGTAACATCAAACCCCCAACCTCCTCTCATACACAAAAAATAACAGATTGCTCCCACTTAAAAACCAACAAGAACATCAGACCCCAAAACCCCAACCCTTCCCTCTCACAAAAAATAATGTATGACTCACCCAGAACCCCAACCCCATAACAGGCAACAAGATAGAAAACACAGAAACTGTGTTTTAGGATCTATTATTTTACTTCATTTAGTTTCTATTCAAGGACATATTTTTCCATCTGTGTGGCTTCCAACCTGATGGCATGAATATTGATTTTTCTTCTGGTAATTTCTTCCCCCCCTTCACCTTTCTTCTTTTTCTGGTTTCTATTCTGTCTCCCTTCTTAACCCTTCTCTTCTCATCACACTCTCCCTCCTTCCCTCTCTCCCATGGTCCACTGTCCTCTCCTAATGGTTTCCTTCTTCTTCACCCGTTTTTCTATTCTACCTATCACCTCCCAGCTTCTCACTTCATTCTACTTCTTCCATCCACCCACTTCCCTCCTCACTTGACTTCACCTATCACCTGCCAGCGTGTTCTCCTTTTCTGCCCCCCCACCTTATTCCGGCTTCTTCCTCATTTCCCTCCAGTGCTGATGAAGGGTCTCGCCTTGAAACGTCGACTCTTTATTCCTCTCCATAGATGCTGCCAGACCGGCTGAGTTCATCCAGCATTCTGTATGTGTTGATCTTGATTTCCATAATCTGCAGAATCTCTTGAGTTTATTATTCTATCTCATCTCATCTTTCCTCTTGGAGTTCGGCCATTATTCCAGCAAATTCAAGTTGTGCTCTTTCCAAGACAATGACCTCATTATTCAGTTTGGGTGCCCAGAATTGCTGGCGGAACTCAGTTGCAGGTTAATTGAGGCTTTGTATCACTGTTACGCAGCTTCTTTCCCCCCATGTGTCTCTCTGAAGATAACAGTCAGCATTCTGTGTTTCTAAATCCTGTCCCAGACATCATAATTCTTGCAGAAGTTCTACCGCTGTTTTCAGGTCGAGGGGAGTGATTTATATCCATGCTACTGTGACTTTGCCTTGCTTTGATTTGTGAATTTTTTTTTATGACCAAAGCAAAGTCAACTTCAAGGGAAGAACCCTGAAGTCTCAGAACATTTCAGCAAGCAGCTTCGTCTGCTCTGCCGTCCGATTTCTTAATGGACATTGAACCCGTAAACGCTACCTCACTTTCTTTTGTGTTTTTGAACTACTTTTAATTTAATAAATACAATATATATACTCACTGTAAATGATTAATTGATCGATATTTTCTATATTTGTCATGTATTGCATTGTACTTGAATTTGTTAAATTAACAAACTTCATGATATGTGCCAGTGATATTAAACGTGGTTCTGGTGTAATTCTGGGTTGGCTTTAGAAGGCTTCCTTGCTGCCACACAGGATGAAGACATTCCACCTACAGTGTCTACGATGGCTCCCGGGCAAAGTAATTGCATCAGATCCATTCCCCACTCCTTATTTCCTGAATTCTCATATCCCTTATTATTGAGTTCTTTTATCACCCACCTGCACTGGGGGGGGCGGTGCGGGGGTAAATTACTGGTTCATCTACCAGCACATCTTTTGGATGTGGAGGAAACTGGAACATCCAGAGCGAACCCTTACTAACACAAGGTGAATGTGCAGACTTGTTACAGACAGCACTCAAGGAGATAATCAGACCTGGCTGCTGGAGCTGTGAGTCCATGGCGCAAACTGTTCCATCATCATGTCGCCAATGTTACTCAGACAGAAAGAAGGAGAATGGGAAATTGGGCCCACTGCAACGTTATTGTGAAGGAAAGGGAAGGGAGTGAAGGAGGGGGAAAGAAACAAAAGAGAGCGAAGGGAATGAGGGAGGGGTAGCTACTCAATGCTATTGAATGCAGTGATTCATTTTTTTTGGTTTTGCCCACATTGATATTCAAGTTGTTGTTTGGACCAGTCCACCAACTGCTCTACCTCCTCTTTGTATGCTGACTCATTGATGCTGATGAGGGCAACCACTGTTGTGTTAACTCAATTATGCAGATAGAGCTGGATCGAGCAGTAAAATCATGCGTCAGCAAAGTGAGCTACAGCGGTCTGAGCTCGAAGCCCTGCGAGGTGACCTAAAAGAACAAGGCTGTTAGGCTGGGTAACTGTCATAAGGAGGTGGTTGGGAACGGACCCAAGTGCAAGACACAGACACTGAAGTACTAGGGACAGGACTAGAATACAGGGTGAGGGCTAGGACACGGACACGAAAACCGGGAACCCGGAACAGGACTGGACAAGAGAGCTAGGAGCCCGGACTTGGACTCCGAGCCAGAGACTGGACAAGGACCCAGAACCTGGGTCTTGCCTCTGGCTCGGACCCCAGAACTAGGCAAGGACGTGACTTGGCTGGCAGGCAGGACGAGGCCGGAGTCTTCAGACTTGGGGCAAGGCTTGAGACCAGAGACTTGAGGCTTGGGGTCTCAAAGCTTGGCTTGGGGTGAGGCTTGAGGCTTGGGGTCTTGAAGCTCCTCCTGGGCAGGGTGAGGATCACCTTGGCAGGGCGCGGATCTCCACCCGACAGAGGCAAGAGGCAGGAAGGGACAGAACCAACCGCAGGGTAACGGCAAGACGGCTTCAGTTGACGAAACAGAAGGCAGGGGAAGGGATACAAGAAGTAAGGACAAGAACAATCCAGCAGCCACGCCCTGGTCTCTGGAGGTATTTATGCAGCCAGCCCCAATGAGAATCAGCTGCCTCAGTTAGTGCTCAACAGGAACAGAATCAAGGTAGTCAGGAAAACCTGGAACAAGGGTCGATGGACTGGATTGTGAACCAGAATGCGGACTTCATGGACCAGACCATGACAGTAACAGCTTCTTCCGCCGGGCTGTGAGGGTTCTGAGCACCCCGTACTATTCAGTAAACATTACTTATGACAGCGCCAGTAGCCTGATGCTGTTGTATATTTAACTATATGTCATATATGCACTTTATGTCAACTTGTACATCTACAGAATATGTTTTTCTGTCAATATTATTCTGTTAATGTAATTTTGTGTGCTTTATATGATAGCTTAGTCCCTGAGGAACATTGTTTTGTTTGGCTGTATACATGAGTACGGTTGAATGACAATAAACTTGAACTTGATTCTATGGCCACTATTAAGGTGGTGCTCTGAGTTCACAAGATATTCACGTTGCTTTCTTCTCTGGACGCACCTTTGTCATCGAGGATTCTCAGGAGAAGCAGTGGCTTCCTGAACATTCAGGATCTGACAAGGTTATTAAAACTTTCTAAACTAACCTCTCATCATCTCACCAAACTGTCTAACCTGCCTTCTACCAGGATACTTTACAGCCTGTTAAAAGTAACCTCAGATTTTCAGTACTGACGCAGATGCTTCACTGTAACATGAGATATGGTGATATTGATAGTGGCCATTTACATTGAAAGATTATTGGCTGCCAGCATGTATAAACAAGCAAACAAGCCTGACGTGGTTGTACATCACATGAATGCATCCCTGCTCCTAGAGGGTTATGACTCAGAGGAATAATAGATTATAACATATGATTAATAATACTGAGGGTCTAAAGTTGTTCATATTGCAAATGGAGGACACAGGGGACTATATAACAACTATTACCTAATGCAGTTTAAAACCAGCTTTATTCCTTCACTCTCTTCACATAGCCCTGCATTATTTTGTGTTAAATATCTTTTCAAAAAATGCATGTCCTTTGCCTCAACAACTTTCTGCAAGTATTTCAAAGTCCAATGGTGCTCAGTGTAGACATTCTTCTAACCTCTCTCTCCTGGCGATGATATTAATTTGACAGTGCAGCCAAAGGAATTTTCCTTTTTGCTATCAAAAAATCCTTAGAACTTCCCAAAGCTATAGGGACAGGTAGTGTGGTGATCAGATTACAAGACTCAAATTTATAAGACTGGCCCATAAATCTGGAGGTGTTAGGCTCAAATCCCAGCACAACGGTTGTGGAATTTTAAATAAATAAAATTCTGGAATTAAAAGCTGTTACTTTTCGTGGCCATGTTATATAGTTGTAAAACACCAATCAGAAGCACTTGGAAAAGGAGCGCACAGTTTCCATAGGTACAGCGGGAGATTTCTGGGGTCAGTGGGTAACAACAGGCTTGAGTGCATCTGGGTAGAGATGCCTTCATTACAATTTAAAACTGTAAATAGTAAATGTTAACTGTAAACTGTAAATGTAATTGTGGGATACTGCAATATTGTAGTAATCACTGAATTAACTTTCTTTGGAAGAGGAAAAGAAAATGAGAATTGTTAACTGTTCTCAAGGAAATAGGTCCCTTTTTCTTGTTGTAGCTGTCCTTAGTGTGACTGTAACAATGTTGTCTCTTTCAAACTGGCCCAGTGATCCATATTTTTCAAAGGCTATTAGCGTAAACTGGCCCAGGCTGTGATGTTCACAGTCTTTAAATTAAACAAGTCTATTCCCTTGTACAATTCTTTGTTCCAGTTTTTCATAACAGTGCTCCCTTTTCTCTATATACAACAGGGAGGGTTTAGAATTGCAACAACATAGTCTATTTACATTGCCTATCCACCCAATATTTCAATATCCTTTGGTAATTTAATGCTTCCACCTACATCGCATACACCACCACCTTGGTCTGTGTCATTGGCAATCTTGGTTACATGGCTCATTAATCTTGGTCTCTGTCTCATTCAGTGGGTCTTTAATAAAAATGGTGAATGGTTGGAGTTTTGAAACAGATTTAAGTTCTATAATTATGATGAAATAATATACTGTATGTTTTCTGTTTGAATTGTTAATTAAAAAACTATGATAATTCCATGTTTTACATCGAATCCCACTGACAGAGTGTTCTTCAAATGCCAATCTGGATGAAAATGGGTTGAGCAATGAATAGTAAAATACATTTTGGGATGAACCTGAACTTTTTATAGCCAATGAAATACTTCTGAAGGAAGGTCACGTTTGCAATGTTCTCCCTCGTGTTCCCTTTAAATATTTCATTTTTCACCCTTAACCCATGACCTCTTGTTCTAATCTCACCCAATCTCAGTGGAAAAAGCCTGCTTGCATTTACCCTATCTCTACTCCTCATAATTTTGTACGCCTCTATCAAATCTCCCCTCATTCTTCTGCACTCTAGGGAATAAAGTCCAAACCTATTCAAACTTTCCCTATAAAAGTCACGTCCTCAAGCCCTGGAAACATGCTTGTAAATTTTCTCTGCAGTCTTTCAATTTTATTGACACCTTTCCTGTAGGTAGGTGACCAATCCTGCCCACAATACTCCAAATTGGGTTTCACCACATCTTATACAATTTCGACATATCATCCCAGGTCCTGTACTCAAAGCCTTGTTTTATGAAGGCTAATGTACCGAAAGCTTTCTTTATGACCCTACCCACCAGTGATGCCACCTTCAAGGAATTATGGATCTGTATACCCACATCCCTCTGCTCGACCACACTCCTCAATACCCTACTGCTCACAATGTTAGTCCTACCCGGGTTTGTCTTCCCAAAGTATAGTATTCTTCTCTGTCCTCTACACCCCCAATCTCGGTGTCATCCACAAATTTGCCACATTACCATCCATGTCGCTGATATACAGTACATGATAAACAACAAAGGACGCAGCATTGACCCCTACGGCTCACTACCAGTTATTGGCCTCCAGTCAGAGAGGCAACCATTGACTATCACTCTCTATTTCCTGCGAAGACAATGTCTGATCCAATTTACTACTTCATCCTGAATGCCAAGTGACTGAACATTCTTGGTCAACCTCCAATGCAGGATTTTGTAAAAGACCTTGCTAAAGTCCTTGCAAACAACATCCACTGCCTTGCCTTCATCAACTTTTTTGATAACTTTCTCGAAAAGCTCTCAGATTGGTTAGCACACATAAAGCCATGTTGACTATCGCTTATCAGTCCCTGTCCTTACGTATCCCATCCCTTAGAATAACTCCAATAACTTACCCACTACTGATTTCAGGCTCACTGGCTTATAATTTCTTGGTTTATTCTTAGAGCTTTTCTTAAACAATGGAACAACATAAGTTATCTTACAATCCTCCAGCATCTCTCCCATGGGTAAGGATATTTTAAATACCTCTACTCTGGCCCCTGCAGTTTCAGTATTGGCCTCCCACAAGGTCCAAGTCAGTAACTTGTCAGGCCCTGGGGATTTATCCACCTTAAATTGCCTGAAGGGAGCAAACACATCCTCCTCAGTAATTTGTATACAGTGTGTGATTTCACTGCTGCTTTGCCTCACTTTTGTAGACTCTGCATCCGTCTCCCGAGTAAACACAGATGCAAAAAATCCATTTAAGATCTCCCTCACCTCTTTCAGCTCCATTCACATGAAGGTATGCTGGCCAAAAGTATAAAATAAGATACCAAATATTTTTCAGATATATAAAGAACAAAAGAGAGGCAAGAGCAGATATCAGAAAGCTGGAAAATGATGCTGAAGAGGTAGCAATGAGGGATAAAGAAATGACTGATAGGCTTAACAAGTATTTTGCGTCAGTCTTCAATGTGAAAGACACAAGCTCTGTGCCAGAAATTTGAGCATGTCAAGGGCAGAAGTGAGTGTGGTTGCTATTAATAAGAAGGTGCTCGGGAAGCTGAAAGGTTTGAAGGCAGATAAGTCACCTGGACCACATAGACTACTCCTCGGGGTTCTGAGAGAAGTAGTTGAAGGGACTGTGGAGGCATTAGTTGTGATTTTTCAAGAATGACTAGATTCGGGAATGGTTCCATAGAGCGAAGAAAGGATGTGCTGTCATTGAAGAGTGTCCAGAGGAAGGTCACAAGAATGACCCCGGGACTGAAGGGGTTAACGTGTCAGGTATGTTTGATGTTCCTGGGCCTATACTTGGTGGAGATCAGCAGAATGAAGGGGGATTTCATTGGAATGTATCAAATTTTGAAAGGCCTGGACAGAGTCGATGTGGAGAGGATGTTTCCCATAGTGGGGGAGTGTAGGATGAAGGGACACAGCCTCAGAAGAGGATATCCCTTTAGAACAGAGATGAGGTGAAAATTTCTTTAAGCAGAGGGTAGTAAATCTGCAGAATTAATTTTCACCGTCAGTTGTGGAGACCATGTCATTGGGTATGTTTAAAGCTGAAGTTGGTAGGTTCTTAATTGGTAAGGGTGTCAAAGATTATGGGGTTGAGAAGGAAAATAAATCAGCCATGATGGAATGTGGAGCAGACTCGATGGGCCTAATGCCCTAATTCTGCTCCTATGTCTTGTGGTCTTATGTTAAGAGCAGAGTGAAACTGACCAGGTAATCTGTCTGATTAGTCACAATTAGGACCCTGGTCAGACCCCACTTGGAGTACTGTGCTCAGTTCTGGTCGCCTCACTACAGGAAGGATGTGGCAACTATAGAAAGGGTGCAGAGGAGATTTATAAGGATGCTGCCTGGACTGGCGAGCACACCTTATGAGAATAGTTTGAGTGAAATTGGCCTTTTCTCCCTGGAGCGGTGGAGGATGTGAGGTGACCTGATAGAGGTGTATAAGATGATGAGAGGCATCGATTGTGTGGATAGTCAGAGGCTTTTTCCCAGGGCTGAAATGGCTAATGTAAGAGGTGCTTGGAAATAGGTACAGAGGAGATGTCAGGGGTAAGTTTTTTACTCAGAGAGTGGTGTGTGTGTGGAATGGGCTGCTGACGATGGTGGTGGTGGAGGATACAATAGGGTCTTTTAAGAGACCCTTGGATAGGTACATGGAGAAAAATAGAGGGCTATGAGTAATCTGAGGTAATTTCTAAAGTAAGTACATGTTCGGCACAGCATTGTGGGCCAAAGGGCCTGTATTGTGCTGTAGGTTTTCTATGATTCTATGTTTCTATAATATATTAAAGATGGACAAGGTACTGGGAGAACTTTTCTACCCTTCTTCAATAAAAGGATTCTCTTTTCTTCTACCCACTCAATGGGTCTCTGTACTAACAGTTCATCCAAAAGTTTGCACCTTCACCAATGTAGCACCTCTTCAGCACTGCAATGGAATGTTAGATTACTTTTCATACCAATGATTCTGAAGTGACTTTAAAGCAGTAAGTTCAGAGCATGGCGGGATACAGGGAGAAGGCAGGAGATTGGGGCTGAGAGGGATAATGGATCAGCCATGATGAAATGGCAGAGCTGACTCGATGGGCCAAATGGCCCAATTCTTCTTCCATGTCTTATGGTCTTATGATCTAAACCATAACCTCTGATTTAATGCTATCAACTGGCCCCTGGGAACACTAACAGTGAGAGAATTAGCGTAAGAAAACTCTCCTAATAACCTTTACAATGGACATTTTAATCTGTTTATTTTAAACCTCTTCAAATGCTTACACCAAATAATGCACTCCCTGTTCTCTATACTTTTGCACCTTATTATTGTATACAAATGAAACATCACCTTGCACTTTCCTTTTGCAATGAATGTAAATAAATTCACAAGAAAAGGAATAACTTTTCAGAATTACTTGCGTTACCAGTAAAATTTCCCAGACATTTGACACATTTTCACTGCTTTGATGTAAGAAAAGTGAGCTCTGAATTTGAGGAGCGAGAAACCTGACCTTGGCAGCCAAGTCTGAATCAGGTCTAATATCATTGGCATATGTCGAGAAATTTGTGAACTTTGCGGCAGCGGTATAATGTAATATACAATAAAAATAGAAAATAAAGAATTACAGGAAGTATATGTCTGTGTGTCTGTGTATATATGTGTGTGTGTGTGTGTGTGTGTGTGTGTGTATATATATGTGTGTGTATATATATATATATATATATGATGTGTATGTGTAGATTAAATAGTTTAACTTAAAATAAGTAGTGCAATAACTGAAAGAAATAAAAAAAAATAGTGAGTAGTGTTCATGGGTTCATTGACCATTTAGAAATCAGATGGCAGAGGGGAAGAAGCTGACCCTGAATGGCTGAGCGTGTGTCTGCAGACTTCTGTACCTCCTTCATGATGAAAACAATGAGATTCTACTCCCAGAGTATAGCCAAGTGCAATCACTTTTGCATATTTAATGCCCTTGGGGTCATGGAAGGCAAGTATGTTCTCATCCAGAGATATCCATTGCCTCATTTCTAGCTGTCAAGGTGGAGTAGCGTCCATTATTTCAAATGACCAAGTACCTTAGCCTTGCAATGAGCTATTACTCACCAAATGCCAGTTTGCTTTCCTCTTGATCTCACCCCTAATTGCTGTCACAAATGTTACACAGCCTCCAGATATGTTGTCCACCTTGGGAACACTCTGCTGAGTCCTTTGATGTTTCAAAGGAGAATATCCGAGGCTGCACCATGGTCCAAGCTCTGAGATTCATTCCTGGAACTGTTCTGTCCCTTTGCCTTGCTCTTCAATGTTTGTCAGTCTGGTTTAATATCTCCAGAAAGTAGCAAATACTTGTCTGATAATGAAGCAGCTTGGGATATACTTCAATGTTAAAAGCACAATGTAAACAGAGTTCGTTGCCCTATCCTGTTTCCGGTCCAAGGATTGCGGACCAAAGAAAAGAGGGGTAGGGAGACTTCTAACTTTTTCCACCAAAATATGGAACTTCAGATTTTCCTGCCCCTTCCTCCACACTCCCCTCTGAGTTGGGATCTTGTCTACTCACTATTGACACTGTCACAGTTTAAGTGATGGCAAGATTTTGGAAAATCTGAGGAAAGTAATCCTAAATGCAGACGGCACCTACACCCAGGTGTTACCACAGCCGAGGAGTGAAATGGCCAATTGCGTCTAATCATCTTTCAGTGATGTTGAATCCCTGTCTGCATCTCGTCCTACGCCACTGAGACCATTTAGTGAGGAAAATCTTTAGCATTCTGCTACTTTGATGGCACCGTTCTCTCCTTCTCGGGAAAATCCAGTGGTAGACGGTCTTTGATGTCTGCCGTGCGCCTGTCCTTCAGAAGCAGATCCACATCCGGTGGAGAACACTCTCTGGATTCAAAGACTAGGAAACACAACTCCACAGACAAGCAGAGCACAACATGCAGCTCATGCACCTTCAACAAATTAGCTTGTTCTACTTTTCATGATGTCGGCGTTAAGGCTTTACAGAACCAGTGATCAGCAGATCAGGGTCAGATTATCACTGATGTCTGTAAGGAGTTCTGCTTTCTCTCCTTGACCATGTATGTTTTCTCTGGGTGCTCTGGTTTCCTCCCAAAGGCATTCAGGTTAAGGTTAGTAAGCTGTGGGCATGCTATTTGGTGCTGTATATGGTGCATTTCCGAGCTTGCCCCTCAGTGTTTCCTCAGACTTTTGTTAGTTGTTAATGCAAAACAACGTGCTTCACTGTATGTCTCAATCTACATGTAACAAATAAAGCTAATCTATCTCTTTTTAGGACAAGGACTCTTGGGAGGGAAACAGCTTCTTCCCCGAGACTACTGAACTCCCTGCCACCGCCCAGGTCTCATCATGTATGAAATTCTAGTAGTGTTATATTGTTTCCTTTTCAACTTGTATCATATATGCAGCGTATTATTTAAGATTCCATTACTTTATGTGTTATGTGTGTGAGCTATCTGTACTGTTTTGTGCACCATGGTCTGGAGGAATGTTGTCTCATTTGTAGGTATGCCTGTGTACGAATGAATGACAATAAAGTTAAACTTGGCCTTTACATTACTCGGTGTTATTGTTTGGGCTTGTCATAATATTACTGCAGACTCAAATCAAAGAAAAGATAACTAGCCCATGTGTGATTCTTTTTAAGAGAGGAAAATCATCATCTCTGTTTTACCACAGGTGATACGATCTAGTGATTTTCGGGAAAATCAAAATGGAATTGATTTCTTCTCCCGCTTCTGCTGTGCCATTTGAACTTTCAGAGTTCCATTATACCTTGCTGCAGCAAGCAGCCGGTGAACTTGCCTTAACCGATGACTGACAGGTTGAGACGAGATGGCAAAGGTCTATCATAAAGTGAGGAGGCAAAAATAAATTGTGAATGAAAAGGATTTGTAAGATGATTTATTCATGGTCTTTAACTGAGAAGTGAATACTTTTTAATCCTAACTTAATTGAAAAAATTAACCATTGTGGGGCAATGTTGCTTTAATCTAACACTTCACCGGATTTCATTGCTGTTGATGACATATTAAAACTGTTATCTGCTAAAATTACAGACTCAGTGACACATGGATGGACGGGTGCATTAGGGTAATAAGCTCTTCCAGGCCTGACTAAAGGGAAAATGTAGAATGTCAGCATAAAAGCATGCTTTAATAGCCCCGACTGTTTTGATCTTGTAGTAAAAATCGAGAATAAAATGCACAGGGTGAAGAATGAGATATATTTTTGTGTCTGCATTTCAAATCTTGGGCTTATCTGTTAGCAACCCATGGACCACTCCCCTTCCCCAGTACTGCTGCTTCATGGAAGGGATGTCAATCCAAAGTCCTTTTGGTTCAAATGAATGTGAAAATCATTGTGACATAATCTGTTGAGAAACGACAAGTTTTCAGATTTCCTGTCCAACTTTTATCCCTTAAGCAAGACTATTTATTTAGAACATAGAACAGAATAGCACCGGAACAGGCCATTCCGCCCACAATACCGCTGCTGACCATGACGCCAATCTAAACCACACATCTGCCTGCACATGGCCTACATGCCACCATTCTCTGCCTGTTCATCTGTCTTCCTAAGTGCCTCTTAAATGCTGCTGTGGTATCTGCTTCTACCACTGTCACTGGCAGTCTGTTGCAGGTACCTACCATTCCGTGTAAAGAAAATCCTGCAATATGTGGTACAGGTTTCCCCTGCCATCCGAAGGTAGAGCGTTCCTATGAAACGGTTCGTAAGCCGGAATGTCATAAAGTGAAGAAGCAATTACCATTTATTTATATGGGAAAATTTTGTGAGCGTTCACAGACCCAAAAATAACCTACCAAATCATGCCAAATAACACACAAAACCTAAAATAACAGTAACGTATAGTAAAAGCAGGAATGATACGATAAATACACAGGCTATATAAAGTAGAAATACTTTTCCACAATCATTGCCTGAACTGTTCTCCGTAGCGAAAATCTTTCGCAAGCGCCGTTGGCAGAAAATCTCACGCAAGCGCTGTTGGCAAAAACACGGCGCAAACGCTCTCCAGTAACCTTTAAGCTAGGAAGTTGCCAAATCATGCCAAATAACACATAAAAATACACAGCCTATATAAAGTAGAAATAATGTATGTACAGTGTAGTATCACTGACGAGAATCGGGAAGATAGCTTGCCGAGCACACTGATGATGGTGTGTTAGACTGAGTCGTCGCAGGTTGGGATGGTGCAGTGGCCCCCACCCTCCAGGCCGCCGAGCGTTACATTGCCCCGAAGCATGCAGGGGTGCAGCGGTAGCCGGAGGCACACAGCACATCTTTAAGAAAAAAGCCGAAATTAACATGCTAATTACTTAGGTGCTGCCCAACACGTAATTGTCAGCCCAGGTCAGAGGCGATGCAATCGGCAATCAGCACTGATCTGGGCCGACAATTACATGTCGGCGGCACCTAATTAATTAGCATGTTTATTTTGGCTTTTTTCTTAAAGATGTGCTGTGTGCCTCCCGGCTACCATTGCATTCTCCGCGAATCGGTATCTGTCCGTGGCCTGGGGGTTGGGGTGGTGGGACACTGGGGTGTCATCTCGTCGTCTGTTTCCATTAAAGCAGGCAGCTCATCTTCTCCTATGACTGCCCGCCTCGATATCGAAGGTCGAGGTTCGTCGTCTGCTGTGGCTGATGTGGAAGGCTTTCTTGACTGCTGAGTCTTGCGCATTTTTCTATCACACAGTTCTTTGATAAGGACTCAAACCATCCTGCAAATATCTCCTAAACCGATGTACCCTTTCAAAATTAAGTCGTACTTTATCATTACTCATTTGGTTTCGATTGTCATCCTTTTTTCTTCCAATTGCATCAGCTCTTCATCTGTCAGTTCTTGGTCATGGGATGCCAAAACCTCTTCAACATCATGTTCGTCAGCTTCCACAAGTCAAACTCACTTTGTCCTTACTTCGTTCACCACGATCGAAACGCTTAATTATGTCTAGTTTTACGCTAAGTGTAACACCCTTAGGAGCTCTTTCAGGCTTTTCTGATACCTTAGAACCCATCTTGCAAACGGCTGCTCACAGGCTCGTGTTTAAGCAATGCCGTTCCAAATCCGGGGGAGAGCGGCTGCTCGGGGCGCGCGCTGCCTTTTATCGTGTGCTGATTTTTTTCACACACTGATTTTTTATCGCGTGCTGCTTTTTTTTTCGTAACAGTGAAAACACCTTCTGAAAGCGAAAACAGGGTAGGTCTTTCGTAACAGTGAGGTTTCGTAAAGCGAACATTCGAAAAGCGGGGGACACATACATTTCTTTGTGAAAATTAGTCATCACACATGTCAGTGACAATACCTTGAATTGCTACCATTTCAATATATTATAAGAGTAGTTATGCATTATTGTGTTAGGTACTATACCTGTTTCGCTTATGGACCAGAGGACGATAAGACCTAGGAGCAGAATAAGGCCATTCGGCCCATAGAGTCTGCTCCGCCATTCCAGCATGGCTGATTTATTATCTCTCTCAACCCCATTCTCCCTGTAACCTTTGAGACCCATACCACTCAAGAACCTGTCAACCTCCACTTTAAATATATCCACTGCTGTTTGCGGCAACGAATTCCACAGATTTAAGTCGGTTGGGGGTAACCCGAGATCAGGAAAGGCATTATTTGAGCCGTGTTCTATTTTCCCTCTTTGATACTTTTGTATTTCCTTTCCAAGCTTTTTGACTACATTTTCATTACTGAACAGACCACCAGCAGAGAGAGTTTGTCTTGTGGGCTTTGGCAGCCCTTCCCCTTTACTTTACTCCCTGACCGGGCACAGAAGTGGCCCTGATGAAACCCTGTACAGTTTGATCACCAGTCTCCCCGCGCCAAATGCCACACTGGGCAGATGGGATCATTTACCACTTGGTGCTGGTCACTTGCTGGGCCCACTCCCCACAGCAACGGCGTAACTCAGGAATAAAATACTACCAACACGTTTTGTTTATACATGCTTTTAGAGTGTGACTCAAGGGAAGGAAAAAGAATACAAAATATGATCAATGGCATAAAGTGTGTTGAAAAACAGCATAGCCCTCTTATGTAAAGAGGCCATTAGAAAGACCTTTACGTGACTCTTTATTGTTTCAGCTCCTGCACAGCTGTGCAGGAACAGATGTGGGAGTCCGTATATTGCATGGGGCACAGTCTGCGTGATAAATAGTCAGATATTTTGAATGGGAGGTGAGGTTAGCTGGTAATTGTTCTTGTCAACAGTGCATTGTGTTAAATGACATGGCAAGTGGTCATGAAATGTTTTTCAGCATCTCCACAACACACATTTTTGACCTCAATTGGTTAAGCTGTGCCAAATGCCAATCATGCAGCATAGAAACCTTTGGCACATCATTCAAATGTGGAGAAAACCATTTACAAGTTTCTACAACCCTTTTAAAAGACACTTGGACAAGTACATGGACAGGAGAGGTTTAGAGAGACATGGGCCAA
This sequence comes from Mobula hypostoma, assembly GCF_963921235.1. Lineage (NCBI taxonomy): Eukaryota > Metazoa > Chordata > Chondrichthyes > Myliobatiformes > Myliobatidae > Mobula > Mobula hypostoma. Next base: position 77,814,288 of record NC_086109.1, read on the forward strand.
CTACAAGCATTGGGGAACAGCTTAGACTGGCATCTTGGTCAGTATGGGCCAGCTGGACCGTATGTTTCCATGTTTCCGTGCTGTATGACACTACGGTTAGCCACATTATTTTAATTCTATATTTCTCCATTTGATCGTAAATGAGCTTTTTTTTACCAGAAACACAGATCAGTTATTATATTTGCTGATTACCCACCCGCTTTCCCACTCCTGTAGTGACCAGCCCGTGTTGAGTGAAATGCAAGACTAGGCTCACTGGTGGCAGGCAATGATTGCCAGTCACTCATACCTCAGGCATCGCGGACATCATGGGTAAGCAATGATGTCTGATGAAGCGCCTTTGCCCAAAACCTTGACTGTTTATTCCCCTCCGTAGATGCTGCCTGGTCTGCTGAATTCCTCCAGCACTTTGTATGTCCTTTACTGTATGCCTATTCCCAAAATTGCAGTGTTCCAGCTAATGGTATTCACATATCTCAGTTAAAAAGCTATTTCTTTTCTCAGTTTCTTCCACATCTATTCTCAGGATGCAGATTTCCATTCCAAGACATCCGAGATATTCTCCTTCTTTAAAGAATGAGGTTTCCATCCCTTTACTATTGATGCAGCCTTCTCCCACATCTTCTCCATTTCCCATATTCTGCACTCACACAATCTTCCCTCCATTGCAATAGTGATAGAGGCCCCTTGTCCTTAACTATCACCCCCTTAGCTTCCACATCCAACACATTATCCTCTGCAACTTCCACCATCTCCAAAGGGACCCTACCACTAACCATATCTTTACCACTCCCACTCTCCGCTTTCTGCGAGGATAGCTCCCTCTGTGATTCTCTTGTCCACTTGTCCCTCTCCACTGATCACCCTCCAGGTACTTATCCCTGCAAACAGCCCAAGTGCTACACCTCCCCATACACTTCCTCCATCACCTCCATTCAGGGCCCCAAACAGTCCTTCCAGGTGAGGCAGCACTTCACCTGGGAATCTGCTGGGGTCACCTATTGTGTCCGGTCCTCCCGGTTTGCCCTTCTCTACACTGGTGAGACCCGTTGTAAATTGTGAGACCACTTCGTTGAGCACCTCCACGATGTCCGCCACAAGTGGGACTTCCCAGTGGCCAAACATTTTAATTTGGATTCCTATTTCCATTCCAGTGTGTCACCCCATAGCCTCCTTTTGTACCACAATGAGGCCACCTCAGGGTGGAGGAGCAACACCTTATATCTTGTCTGGATAGCCTCCAACCTAATGGCATGAATACCAATTTCTCCTCCTAGTGAACAAAATTCCACCCTCCCCCCTCTATTCCCCACTCTAACCTTTCAACTCTTCTCACCTGTCTAGTACTTTCCCGGGACCCCTTCCCTTTCTCATGTGGTCCACTCTCCTCTCCTATCAGATCCCTTCTTCTCCAGCCCTTGGCCTTTCCTACCCACCTGACCTCACCTTCCATCCAACCTCTTTTCCCTCCCCCTACCATTTAATTCAGGCATCTCCCCTCCTCCCTCTCAGTTCTGAGGAAGGATTTGAGACTGAAACGTCGACTGTTTACTCTTTTCCATAGTTGCTACCTAACCTGCTGAGTTCCTCCAGAATTTTGTGCGTGCTGCTTTGGATTTCCAGCATCTATAGAATTTTTCGTGTTTATAATTCAATCACGTATCTGTAAATTGAACATATTGAAAGCAGCTGGTGACATGGTACTATTCTTAAAGAGGTACACGCTACAATATAGATTGCACAAAAGACTGGTGCAACCATTACTCGGAAGTGTCCTGATGAAGGGTCTCAGCCTGAAACGTCGACTGTTCACTCTTTTCCGTAGATGCTGACTGGCCTGCTGAGTTCGCCCAGCATTTTGTTTGAGTTGCTCAGGATTTTGTTTCTCTTTGACAGGTGTCTCAACATAGTCTGCGCTGACCAGGCACCTGGAGTCTATGGAGTTTGTGTAGATTGCTACTTCCCGAGATATTGAAGTCTTTCTTTTACCTCAAGTTCAAAGTTCAAAGTAAATTTATTATCGAAGTACATTATGTCACCATATACAACCCTGAGATTCACTTTCTTGCGGGTATGCACAGTAAATATAGGAAACACAATAGAATCAATGAAAGACCATCCCCAACAGGACAGACAAATATCCGATGTGCAAAAGACAACAAACTGTGCACATAAATAAGTAAACAAACAAACAAATAAATACGTGAATAAATAAATAAATAGATAAATAAATAAGCAAGCAAGCAATAAATATTGAGAACATGAGATGAAGAGTCCTTGAAAGTGAGTCCATAGGTTGAGGGAGAAATTTAGTGACAGGGCGAGTGAAGTTCGACGAAAGGCACCCACTCATAAAGATGGTAATTGATCAGCTATCCTAACTGTTGTACCAAGTGAAACAAGGACCATTGTCACATTTAACTCTTGAGCAACCTTAATTTCGTGCAGTATGTTTGATTAATGTGAAATCATGAGAAATTGCCAATAATACTGATGACAATGCTATGTATTTCATTATTTCCTGGGAATGAAGGGGTTAATGTATGAGGAGCACTTGATGGCTCTGGGCCTGTAATTGTTGGAGTTTAGAAAAATGAAGGTTGATCTCTCTGAAACCTATCGAATATTGAAAGATCTGGATTGATCTGAAGTAGAGAGGGCATCTCTAGTAGTGGGACAATATCGGACCAAGGGACACAGGCTCAGAATAGAAGGATCTCTTTAGAGCAGAGGTGATGAGAAATTTCTTTAGCAAGAGGGTGGTGAATCTGGGATTTCACTGCCTCAGACAGCTGTGGAAGCTAAATCATTGGGTATATTTAAAGTGGAGATTGATTGGTTCTTGATCAGTAAGGGTTATGGGGAGAAGGGAGGAGAATGGAGTTGAGATCGAAAATAAATCAGCCATGATCAAATGGCAGAGCAGACTTGAGGGGCTAAATGGCCTAATTCTACTCCTATGTCGTATAGTCTTAGATGTAGATGATGCATTGTATATAGTTAATGTGTATAAAATGAAGACATATAGTGTAAGAACAAGCTATTCTCGCTTTACCAGTACCTTCCGATGTTAGGATGGTTGAATCAGATGGAAAGTTTCTGCAGTAACACCCCAACAGCTTCGTGGTCCCAAAAGGGAAAGGAGATGTCAGACCAAGTGATTGATCAGCTACATTAAAAGAGAGAGTTATGTTGACTGGAGGGAATTAATGAGCCTTGCCCAGAAATAGGTTTTCTGGCCTCGTGATGTTCTGACTAATGGTCTATTTCTCTAACAAGTGACATTGAACCATTTACTGTTCTGGAAGCAACTTCTCTGAAACTTTATTCTTAATTAATAGATCAGCTTGACTGATCACAGGCCCCACCTAAAGATATCGGTCATGTGACTGGAGCAGTGGGGACAAGGCAGCAAGGGAATTGAAATTCTGCGAAATAAGTATTCAACCACAAGGCTATTGGATTATCCTAATCCATCCAGTTTACACTATAATAGAGGTTCCCAATCTGGGGCCCATGGACCTTTGCTTAATGGTATTGGTCCATGGCATAAAACAATTTGGGAATCCCTGCTCTATGGGAAAGACCACAGTTATATTTACCCTGTCTAGGCCTACATATAATACAGTCTTGCAATAATAATCCAGGCTAATATCCCTATCCCTGGAGCATCAAAAATTCAAAGTACATTTATTATCAAAGTATGTACTGCATACAGAAAACAACCCTGAAATTTGTCCTCCCCTAGGCAGCTACAAAACAAAGAAAACCCATCCAACACGTTCGAAGAAAACATCAAAGACCCAGCATGCAAAAAAGAATAAATCTTGCAAACGGCAAAAAGCAACCAAATAACAAACAGAGTATTAAACATCAAGCCAGAGAGTCATCGAAGGGATTCAGTTTAGTTCAGCTCAGTTCAGTTTAGCGCGTGTCATTTATTGACTGTAGGCCGCTGAGCTAGTCAGCACTGAAACGCCTCAATCAGATGGCGCAAAAATTGTAAAACAAGAGTAACTGGAAACCAGAAACACATGTAACAAAATGAGTCCACAACCCAACAAGTTATTCGTTCCTGAACTGCAGGAAGCTGCTGAAATAAGCCACATCACGTAGCCTGCAGCTGCTGACAGAGATTCATCACCACCTTCTCCAAGGCAATTGGAATAGGCATTAAATGTTGGCCCTGTCAATCATGTAGAAAATCTAAATTCAGTATCAATTTTCAACCTAAAGCAGGACAATGGGACGAATTCCAACTAACGAATGGAAAATTCTGGCCTGAATCTGCAAATTGATTGATGTACGGAATGGGGCTCCTGTTAAGGTAATGGAAGCAAGAGTTTTGAAATAGTATCTGCAGTCTTTACTGTGCACCCATTGCAGATATTAATAAGAAATAATTAATATCTGCATTGGGAGTTCAGTAAAGAGATGAATAGAGGAGCTTAAAATGATGGGGTGTAAGGCACCCCTTCCCTCCACGAGCATGCAGGTCACCCTTGGGCAAAGCGCTTACAGCCCCTGATCAGGGTCACTTGAAGTCATGGGAGCAGGTGGTGGATGGTCATATGGGCAGATGGTGCATGTCACAAGTCCTGCTTTTGTAACCTCAGACACCAGGCAGACAATCTCTGAAGAGTATTGATAATGGCTGATGTCACCAGTCCTATAAAGACACTACCCAGAAGAAGGCAAAAGCAAGCCACTTCTATAGAAAAATTTGCTGAGAACAATCATGGTCATGGGACCATGATCACCTACGTCATATGGCGCAGTGCATAATGATGATGCTGACCCTTTGACACCCATGTTTGTGTTACTTTGAACTCAACAGCTGTGAAGGCGGATGAAGGCTGCAACAAATCCATCAGCTCCAATCGTCGTGGTTTCCATGCCATTGGAATCAGTTGATTGATTTGTGAAGTATCGTGTGCTTCTTGGAGTGCAACATCAAGTACACATCAAACAAATACACGCACAGGCGTCTTCGCTCTGTGGGCCACTTCTTCAGAACGAAGACCATCATCCTCGACCTCGAGGGATAGCCATGACGGATGTGCTCTTGCAATATCTTAGTGAAAATGCATTGAATTGCGTGTTGTGACTTTAACTTCAGCCTTCTATTTAGTTTATTGTGCTTCAGTCTGATATCTGTAAAACAGATAATTTGAGATTTATATTGGCACACACCATTATATCTATTTTTACATTGAAGAAAGGACTGGAGTAAAAGTAAGTGGAACATTTGTAATATTCAGTGCATTGTAGCTACTCATTTTAATTATGTAGAATAGGGAAAACAAACCAGGATTTTCCAGAGCTGTGCTGATTAATTTGCCAACAGCTTCAACTGCAGAAGCTTATTCAATTAATTCTAACATGAATAATGGTAGTACACACTTTACTATTGGGATGTCATTTTTATGCAGACACACATGACTGATTGGCTTGCATTGGCACCGACATCCAACAGTGATTGCAAAGTATTGCCCTTTGTCTCCCCAGTCAACTCCCAATCTCCAGCTCTGTTTATTTTGGAATTTTAGCTGCTTTGATTTCATGCAAGTGTCAGCTGGAGTTAATTTAAACCTATTTGATTATACAGCATCAAATTCCAGGAGTCGGAGGGGGGAGAAACTCCACTAGCATTGGTGGCATGCTCACAGTAGAAGCTGTTTCAGGTTAGCGCGTTGCCTTATCATCCCTGTTTCAATGCAGAGTAAATTTATTGGAGGAAGGTCTTCCCTCTGTTGAAAGCACCTAGTGAAATGATAATTAGCAGTACCTACATGGAATAAATCAGCAATAAATTAAATATCACGGACTCAGAGGTTACCGTAAGCAATAGAAAAATTACCTTTGCAGGAGGACTTTAAGGTACTTAACTGCAACAGTAGAAGAACATTACCCTGCATTTGGAATGTGAAAATAAACCGACCCAGGTATGCTTTATACTGCCACTGTCTCCACAGTAGAACAATATTCTTTTTCACCATTGTCACCTCTGCCTGACTACAGCCCAAATTTTACTGACAGCAAACCATGGAAAGATCTTACAGCTGACCTTGAAAACCTGATGATTATTGGGGCTCGGGCTTGTTCTTTTCAACGTTGAATTCATTTGGGTATCAGCTCCAGCTGATCTCAACAAGCAAGCAGAGCAGCCAGTCACATTTAGGAGATCTCATAGAAAGGCAAATAAAAACCCCTCAAATACTCAGTAGGTCTGATGGTCTATTGAGAGGAGAACAACATTAGGTTCAACACCCAAAGAAAAGTCACTTGTCTGGCATGTTCAAAATTTTGATTTTGAAGTAAAGAAAACCCACATTCTCATTCTGATTAGAGTCAATACTTTTATTTGGGACATGAACTTGAAATTAAAGGTATAAATTAAGAGCTGCGGGGATCTGACAAAATAGGAATTTGGTATTTTTTTCAGAATCAGAAAGGTTATTCAATGATTTGGAGACACATGGGGCTGTAGATGCTGGAAATCTGGAACAACGCACAAAAATTTGAAAGAACTCAGCAAGTCCAACTGAGGAAGGAAGTAGACAGTTAATGTTTCAGGTCAAGACCCTTCATCAGGACCGGAAAGAGATAGGGGAGATAGCCAGTATAATTCAGCATGGATTAGATGGGCTGAAGGGCCTGGTTCTGTGCTGTAATGTTCTATGATTTTAATAAGGTGGGGTGAAAGGGTGGAGCAAGAATTGGTGTGTGTTGATGTTGACATAAATCCTAGGATGCACTGGGACACGTCATTAGTAATGTAACCTAGTGTCATTGGTTGTTTTGGGTCTCTCCACATCAGACACCCTCAGTGGTGCCCAGCCAGGGTTGATCAGGCCCTGGCTTGTGTCCCAGCAGCACTGGTCCACGAGTCACACCTCTTGATCCACAGCCATCTGAAGGCTCGCTCAGCAGCCTCTGTGATGCTCCTGACAGCTTTTTCCTTTGCAGCCCCCTGTAATGCCAAGGAGAGAGTAGGTTCTGCGCAGTGAACAGCCAGTAGAGCCTCTACACCCTACCTCTATAGACTCGCATCATGCTCTCCACCCCTGTCTCTGGCACAGCTCTACCCAGCTCCTGGTATTGTGGATCCAGGTGAGAGTGGGAATTATTCAGCAGTTATTGTGCCTTAGTAGATGATGATACTTGTTAGTTATTCAAGGTTTCAAAGGTACATTTAATGTCCGAGAAATGTATACAATATACATCCTGAAATGCTTTTTCTTTGCAACCAACCATGAAAACAGAGGAGTGACCCCAAAGAATGAATAATAGTTAAATGTTAGAACCCCAAAGCTCCCCTCCCACGCGTGAGTAGCAGAAAAGCAACAATTCCCCCTCCCAAACTAGAAAAAAAACATCGGCACCCACCACCGAGCACTCAAGCATGTAGCAAAGCATCAACAAAGACACAGACCTGCAGTACCCCAAAGACTCTCGCTCACCCGGTATTCAACATACCACAGGCTCTCTCTCCCTAATAAGGGAAAAAGAGGTGTCTCCGTTTCACAGTGAGAGGGGAGACATAACAAACAACTTCTATATATTGGCGAGACCCGACGCAGACTGGGAGACCGCTTTACTGAACACTTACGCTCTGTCCGCCAGAGAAAGCAGGATCTCCCAGTGGCCACACATTTTAATTCCACATCCCATTCCCATTCTGACATGTCTATCCATGGCCTCCTCTACTGTAAAGATGGGGCCACACTCAGGTTGGAGGAACAACACCTTATATTCCGTCTGGGTAGCCTCCAACCTGATGGCATGAACATCGATTTCTCTAACTTCTGCTAATGCCCCACCTCCCCCTCGTACCCCATCTGTTATTTATTTTTATACACACATTCTTTCTCTCACTCTCCTTTTTCTCCCTCTGTCCTTCTGAATATACACCTTACCCATCCTCTGGGTTCTCCCCCGCTTGTCTTTCTCCCCGGACCTCCTGTCCCATGATCCTCTCGTATCCCCTTTGCCAATCACCTGTCCAGCTCTTGGCTCCATCCCTCCCCTTCCTGTCTTCTCCTATCATTTTGGATCTCTCCCTCCCCCTCCCACTTTCAAATCTCTTACTAACTCTTCCTTCAGTTAGTCCTGACGAAGGGTCTCGGCCTGAAACATCGACTGTACCTCTTCCTAGAGATGCTGCCTGGCCTGCTGCATTCACCAGCAACTTTGATGTGTGTTGCTTGAATTTCCAGCATCTGCAGAATTCCTGTTGTTTGCATAACAAACAACTTGTTGATTTACCAAGTCCATTGCATTGCTTTTTCCCAGCTCTGTGCCCAAAGAACTCGGGTCTTTGGGCACACAGCGAGCAGCCAGCTCGCCACTTTCGATCTTCCGTCTCCTACGACACATCGAATTCCTGCAGAGGCACCAACCTTTGGTCAACCCGTCTCCAGAGCCAAGAGATCCTGGAACTCTGAAAGCGAGCTTATCTCCTAGGCTGCATCCTTGGCATTTTGAATAACGGCCAGTTATGAAACCCTGAAAGCTGATCCCATTCCTACAAAGAACCGAAGTCAGTGTGTAACTCCAGATCAGGGTTTTCAAAAGAACCCTGAAAGGGAAAAATAGAGATATTAAAGATAGAAATGGAGCTGTTTCCGAAGATGCAAGTGAAGGAGTTGCCGTTAGGCGCCATTGTCTCTCCTAATCTCCTCCTCCTCCTTCCTTCCTTAAATAACACATTCATGGCCACCTGCTATTGCTATTTGTGAGTTGTGAGATTATTTCTTCAGAGTCATCAAGAAGACTTGATGTGAGGCATTGATCGTGTGGATAGTCAGAGGCTTTTTCCCAGGCTGAAATAGCTAACACGAGAGGGCACAGTTTTAAGGTGCTCAGAAGTAGATACAGAGGAGATGTTAGGGCTAAGTTTTTTACGCAGAGAGTGGTGAGTACGTGGAATGGGCTGCCGGCAACGGTAGTGGAGGTGGTTACGATAAGGTCTTTAAAGAGATTCCTGGATAGGTACATGAAGCTTAGAGAAATAGAGGGCTATAGGTAACCCTAGGTATTTCTAAAGTAAGTACATGTTCAGCACAGCATTGTGGGCCGAAGGGCCTGTATTGTGCTGTAGGTTTTCTATGTTTTTATGTTTCTAAGACATGGCCATAATCATCATGAGGAAGCACTGGAGATGGATTGGGCACGTGATGTGAAGTGAGGCCAACTCCATCATCAAGTCAGCACTTCATCGGACCCCTGAAGGGTGGAGGAAGTGCGGAAGACCAAAGAAAACTTGGCGCCATACCATAGATGCAGGAATGAAGATCATGAACCGCACCTGGGGCGTAATGAAGAAGATGTCCAAGGACAGACAGAGACGAAGGACCTTCATTGATGCCTAAATGGACAGTAAGTGAGTAAGATTATTTCTTTTCTACTTACAAATCTACAATGTGGTCATGCTTTAGCCTGGTAACATCATCTAATGTGGAAAATATGTGATAATGTGGTTGTATTACCTAGAAATGGTGCAAGATGGTGCTGCATTACTTACAATATGGTATTAAGAACTGACTTAAGTTTATTCACTGGCTTAATTTCTTTAAAGATTTCTTTTACAGCAAGAACAGTCCATAAAAATATTTACTTTAAATTGATGTCTTGTGGTTAACCAGGGTATTACTATCTGCTGCTCTGTGACTTTTATGTTTAACTGTAAATGTGCAGTTTGTCATTGTTAAAACTTCAAAATTTAGACCAATGAAGTGCTGTGATTTTTCCTTTCAACAAGAGATTTCCCTTTTGTGCTTGTTGAAGTTCCGATTTTCTGAAGGACATTTAAAACACCTGCAGTGTGATGGGGTAGCTGAGTTTCTTGACATGGGCTGGTCCTCACACCTATAGCATAAAAATTGACTGTTCCTTCACAAATGGAATAAATATGAAAGATCCCACTTTCTTCAGGAATGGTGCTTTAAAAAAAAAATTCACTCATGGGATGTAGGCCAGAAATAATTGAACCTGCCTAAATGTAGTGGGGAACCACCTTCTATAGCTATTGTTGTTGTCCATGAGGTTGAGATACTTTACAGAACCTTTAGGCAAGGGCTTTCAATGTTCAGGGACAATGCTGATGGTAGAATGATCAGTGCAGGGCATTACCTAAAAGGGAAATTCCAGAATGTGATAATCCATTAGGAGATTTATTTTACCTTTATTTGTTTATTGAGGTACAATGCATAACAGGTTCTTCTGGTTCTTCATGCTGCACTGCCTGGCAACCTGTGATTTAACTCTTGGCTATTCATGGGACAATTTACAATGATCAATTAACCTATCAGCCGATGCGTCTTTGGACTGTGGGAGGAAACCAGAGAACCCGGAGAGAACCCACGCAGTCACGGGGCAAACGGACAAACCTCCTCACAGACAGTGGCGGGAGGTCGGTGAATAACGGCAGTGTATCTCTAGGTGGTGCGGTCTCAGTGGTGTCGGAGGCCGTGAATATGCAGGGTGATGGGTGATGTGCCAATCAGATGAGGTGCTTTCTCCCAAATGGTGTTAAGCTTTTTCAAAGCATTGCTGGAGCTGCACTCATCCGGGTAATCTTTCATCACTCTTCCGGCTAGTGCTTTGTAGATTATGGAGTCAGGAGAAGAGTCAATAACCAGTTTTGCAAACGCTTACAGCAGGTTCCTGATTTTCAGTCACAGGGTAATGCCCCTGAATATCATCTATTTTATCCAGTAAGAAAGCATTTGACAAATGAAATGACCAGATATTTGTCATAAATCTATTTTGCTTCCAAGGTAATAGTGTGACATTTAAAACGTGGGTGGTCCGCTTGTTGATTCAGGCCGACGATAGCCTGCAAGTTTAGTACATGAAACACAAAGACCGAATGATGATACAACATTATAGATTATTGCTAAGCTCTTTCGCCGGTGACTTGGAAACAAAATCTTGCATTTGTGGAGAAACTCTTCAGCGCAAACGCAAATGACGTGCTCTGAGTTTGCACTGGGTTATCCAGCCTCTGGTTGGGAATGACCCACCAGTTGATTTGTAAGTAAATCACACAAGCTTGTTTTCTCATTGTAGAATCAAGCTAGTTTGACCATTTTGTTGCTGCTGCCACAAGCCAGTAACCAGCGCAAGAAAAATAATTGGAGTTGATAGGCAATAAATTCTTTAAGTAGGTGACCTGTACATTGCAAACTATAGATCAGCCATCAAATTTAGAGCACCTGTGACATTTCTTAACAATAATTTAAGCAAGCCATCACTGAGGGTTTTCTGAATTTGCTATGTGCTACATGATAGCTCATTTACTGTTAATTCTTGATGATGTGAGCAATACAATATCATCTTCATTAAAGAGTTCATTACATATACCAAGGTTAAGTACAACTGACACCAGTTTGAGGCAAGATTTAATGATGCGCGTTATGAAGCAGCAAACTGTAACTGTTGTTCCTTTGTTCATCCAGGAGGGGGCAGTCCTGATTGAAAAGACCCTGAAAGCAGCCAAGCTAAGTGTCATTTAAGAGCATGTTGTATCAGGGCCTATTGAAAGAAGTAAAGGATAATGATCTGAAAGAAAGCTCATCTTCGCTTAATGTAGTTGGGATTTAATTCTGTTGTATTCCTTTGTTCTACTGTGAATGTCTGCAAGAAAATGGATCTCAGGGTAATATATGGTGATATATATGTACTTTGATAATAAATTTACTTTGAATTTTTGAGCTTCCTATTCAAAACTGGATTGGTTTCCAGTGGCTGGAATGGATGGGTTAGATAAGCTCGGCTCATATCCACTGCAGTTGAAGAATAAGAGAGGACCTGATGGAACCTAGGAAAATCCTGAGGGATTTGGCTGGAGTAGATGAGGAGATGTTTCATCTTGAAGGAGAATCCAGAACAAGGGAACACTGTTCAAAAATAGGTCACTCAATTAATTTATAGCTGAGACAAAATATTTCTGCTCAGAGAGTCTTGAGAAGTCACTTTCTCAAATGGTGTTGGAAGCAGAGTGTTTGAAGGTAAGCAGGCTCTTATGAAGCAAGGAGGTGAAAGGTTATTAATGGGTTCAGGAAAATGTAGAGCTGAAATTATAACCAGATCAACTTTTATTAAATGGCCAAACAGATTTGAAGAATCTTTTTTTAATGAAATCTCCAAACTCTTCCAATTCTAGCCCCTTGAGCATCCCTTGTTTTTTCTCCATATGAATATACCATGTGTTCTGGAGTTGCCTTTTTAAACACCTGGGACGCTCTTCATCTTTAAAGTTCTCCCTAAAAACTACCTCTTTGATATCACAAATTTGATTTAATAAGACTCCCATGACGTTTCTTCAGCGATTTACTATCTTTAGAAGGTCTTAATGCAAATTTGTTGTCACCCTGGGCACCAGACACAACATATCCAGACTTAAACTCAGGGCAAAATTTAATGTGTTTCATTGGTGTACTTTGGAGGGAGGAGGCTGTGAGCTAAAAATTTGAAACAAGAACCTAATCTTTTGTAAAACCGCTTTGGTATAGAGGAGTGATGAGTTACAAATAAATCTAGAAATGCTGGGGATATTCAGCAACATGTTTATAGTCAGCATCTGTAAAGACAGATAGAGTTAACATTTCAGATCGATGACCTGTCATTTGTTTCTCTCTTCACAGATGCTGCCTGACCTGCTGAATATTGTCAGTACTTCAGGGCAACACACACAAAATACTGGAGGAACTCTGCAGGTCAGGCAGCATGTACGGAGAGGAATAAATAGTCTGCATTTCAGGCCGAGATCCTTCATCAGGACTGGAAGGGAAGAGGGTATAACCCAGAGTAAGAAGGTGGGGGGGAAGGGAAGGATATGATCTGGTAGGTGATGGGTGAGACAAGGTGCGTGGCAGAAGAGGGATGCAGTGGGAAGCTGGAAGATGACAGGTGGGAAGGATAAAGAGCTGAAGAAGGAGGATTCTCTTGGCAGAGGAGAGTAAACCATGGGAGAAAGGGAAAGGCGAAGGATCACCAGAGGGAGGAGGTGGGCAGGTGTGGAGAGAGTGGAAAACATTGGAACCAGAATGGGGAATGGAAAGAGAGGGAAGGGAAAGGGGGGGAAATTCCTGGAGGTTAGAGAAATTAATGTTCCTGCCATCAGGTTGGAGGTTGCTGTGACGGAATATGAGGTGTTGCTCCATCAGCCTGAGAGCGGCCTCATTGTGACCTGGTTTTCTGGTTTGACTTTGGATTCCCAGCATAGTCCAGCTGCTAATAAATAACAAATACTTAACCTGCTTGCAAGGACTGGAATGTTATAGAACATGAATAGGAGCACAGATAGCCCATCCGACCCTTCAAGTCTGCTCCGCAATACATTAAATTCACAGCTGACCTTCAGGGCCACTCCCTTAAATTCTCCAACTTCAATAAACTTAATTACTGGCCCCCTGCGGACACCTGGGATAGAGAATTCCAAAGTCACATCACGTTGTATGAAAAAAATCCTTATCCTTATCTTAATCTTAACCTTAACGGCATTAGTAATCTTAGTCTTAATGGCCTAACCCCTATTCTGGGACTGATTTCTGGTCCAGCCAACAGAAACACCCTCCCTGGATCCAGCCTGTAAAGTACAATAGAATGTTACAAGTTTCACAGAGTTCACCTCGTATTCTTCTAAACTCCAGAGAATACAGGCGTCTAATCTACTCAATCTCCACAAGTTGGGCCACGCCGTCTTTTCACAGCTACCATCATCCAAGAGGTCCCTCACCACCAGGTTCAAGGACAGCTGCCTTCCTACAACCATTTGATCTTGAACCAACCAGGAAAAACTTAGTCACTATAGTATAACAGCACTGTGGAAATGGAATTGGCTATTATTGCCACATGTACTGAGGTACAGTGAAAATTCTAACTTGTTCATACAGATCGAGTCATTGCACAGTACATTGAGATAGTACAAACTAAAACAACAACAATGCAGAATAAAGCACAGTAGCTATAGAAAAAAATGCAATGCAGTACAGGTAGACTATAATGAGGTAGTTTGTGAAGTCAAGAGACCATCTTATTGTACTAGGGAACCGTTTTATACTCATATAACAGTCGGGCAGACGCTGTATTTGAGCCGAGTGATATGTGCTTTCAGGCTTTTGTAATATCTGCCCAATGAGAAAGGAGAGAAGAGAGAACGTCCGGGGGGGGGGGAGGTGCGATCTTTACAGAGTCATAGACCATTACACTAAAGAAATAGGGCCTTTGGCCCATCAGATCTGTGCCAAACTAATATTCTGCCTAGTCTCATCAACCTGCAATCACAGCCCTCCCACGTATGGACTTATCGAGACTTCTCTTAAATGTTGCAATTGAACCCACATCCACCACCTCAGCTGGCAGCTCATTCCACACTCAGACTACCCTCCATGAAGAAGTCTTCTCTCTGGATCCCTCTAAATAGTTCACCTTTCACCCTTAACCTATGATCTCTAGATCTCTATGATCGCATGTGCCGGTCGTGCATGCAGCCTGGTACAGCCGTTCCGATCTATTCTTTTACTTTCTTTTTACTTTTTAATTTACGTTATTTTTGTATTTTTTTTTCTCACGGTAACACGTCGAAGCTGCACCCTCTCTAATGTGCTGGTAGAGAGAGTTTTATTTGGGTTTTCTTTAGCGCTGGAAATGGTTACATCCCGACACGCGGGACAGAAGCAAGATCGCATTGTGTATTCCACGGACCAGCAAATCCTGGCCGGCTAGCTAACAGAACGGCGGACACCTCTGCTGAAATCCGGAGGAAAACACACAGAGGATGCAGAGGGGGATCACAAAACTGAGGAAAGAGGACCGGGTCGAGACAACAGAGACTTTTGGAGAAGAGGAGTTCGGTGGGTAATACCGTTCCGCCTGACCGGAAGTGCACTGAGAGCGGTAAGCATAAAGGGAGTTTCGTGCTTACTGATCTGGTTAACAACGGATGGTGCAATCCGGGGTATATTACGATGGAGAACGTGTTTGCAGACTGGATATTGAACTTTTAACTGTTAGACTTTGGTCACATTCCACCGTGATACAACACTGGCGGCACGGGAGGTCGTTCCTGCCTGTGGCCATTGAACGTGCAGCTCCTCCCGTGGAGGGTCAGACACCCTGAGCCAATAGACTGGTCCTGGACTTATTTTCCATCTGGCATAGTTTGCATTTTGGTGTTTGATTGTTGGGGTTTTTTGTATTGCTATATTTACGCTTTATTCTTGGTTGGTGCAGCTGTAAGGAAACCAAATTTCCCTCAGGATTAATAAAGTATATCTATCTATCTATCTGGTTCTAGTCTCACTCAACCTCAGTGGAAAAAGCCTGCATGCATTTACCCTATCGACACTCTTCTGTCCAGTGAACAAGTGCCATGTCAATCTATCATCCCTAGTTCCACGGTCTCTACCCTGTTGACCTGTTCTCCGTGAGGTAGCTCTGAAAGGGCCTTCTGAAAATCCAGCTATTTCCCCTACTGGTCACAAACAGAATGAACTCTTGTAGATTAGTCAAACAAGTTTACTTTCATAAACCCCAACATCTCCTCTTAGCCATTTCACTCTTCTTCTGTAGTATTGTTCATCTAAGTCTCTTAATAATGCTGCCAGCTTTCAATTTTTAGCCATGATGCTATTTTTAATGAGATAACTGCCCTGATACAACTGCCTATAAGTTATGTGAACAGAAAACATTTCCTCCAGGGAATACTGTAAACCTTTCCCAATCTGTCTATGCTCCTCTACCTGAGCAATTAGACCACCATCTGCTCCAAAAACCAACCACCATATGGTCCTCCCGACCACCATCTGGTCCACCAGAAACTCAACTAATTCCACTTGATCCTAGTTGTTCCTCCTCCCTCCCCCTCCAACCACACCTACCAACTGATCTCAGACGCTGTTTCTCTCTACGGATGCTGCCTGACTCACTGAGCATTTCCAGCACTGACAGCTAGTTTTTGCATTCGGCCCAGATTAGATTAGATTCAACTTTATTGTCATTATGCCGAGTACAGATACAAAGCCAACGAAATGCAGATAGCATCTAACCAGAAATGCAAAGAATAGTGTTATTTACAAAATAACTGCAAATAAAAAGTAAGTGCTACAGCACACAAATATGAAAGTACTGAGACAGTGCATACAATATGGGTGCAATACTGCTTAGTGCTGTGATGTGAGGTTCAGCGGGGTCACAGCCTCAGGGAAGAAGCTCTTCCTGTGCCTGCTGGTGTGGGAGCAGAGGCTCCTGTAGTGCCTACCGGATGGGAGGAGAGTAAAAAGTCCATGGTTAGGGTGAGATGCATCCCTGATAATGCTTTTCGCCCTGCCCAGGCAGCGTTTATGGTAGATGTTCTCCATGGTGGGCAATTGGGTGCCGATAATCCGCTGGGCAGTTTTCACCACTCGCTGGAGTGCTTTGTGGTCTGATACGGGACAATTGCCATACCACACTGAGATGCAGTTGGTGAGTATGCTCTCAATGGTACAGCGGTAAAAGTCCGTCAGTATCCTGGGACAGAGGTGAGCTTTCTTGATGCTCCACAGGAAATAAAGGTGCTGTTGCACCTTTTTTATCAGGATGGAGGAGTTCAGGGACCAGGTGAGATCCTCGGAAATGTGGACACCAAGGAATTTGAAGCTTGATACACGCTCCACTACAGATCCGTTGATGTAGAAGGGGATGTGAGTGTGGCTCCTAGCTTGGCTGAAGTCCACAATGATCTCCTTGGTCGTCTGGGTGTTAAGGGCCAGGTTGTTGTCGGCACACCACGTGGCCAGGTCCTGGACCTCATTCCTGTAGGCCATCTCATCATCCCCTCTGATCAGGCCAACCACCGTGGTGTTGGCTGCGTACTTGATTATGGAGTTAGAACCATGTACAGGGACACAGTCATAGGTGAAAAGGGAGTACAGAAGAGGGCTCAGCACACAGCCCTGAGGCACGCCGGTGTTCAGGGTGAGAGTGGAGGAGGAGAGGTTGTCTCACTTAACTGATTGGGGTCTGTTAGTCAGAAAGTCCAAGGTCCAATTGCAGAGGGATGAGCTGATACCAAGCTGGCGAAGTTTGGCGATCAGCTTGGAGGGGATCACAGTATCGAATGCCGAACTAAAGTCAATGAACAGCATTCTGACATAAGAGTTGGGGCTGTCCAGGTGGGTCAGGGCAGAGTGAAGTGCAGTGGAGATGGCATCCTCTGTTGACCTGTTGGTGCGATAGGCAAATTGATGGAGGTCCAGGGGGTACAGGCACTGCCATGTGCTGTAGGCGACAGATACAGCCAATGAATCATGCTGAATGTACGGGCAAACCAACCAGCAAAGAAATGGGCCTCCTATCATTACAAACTGCAGTCTCTTCAGAAGTCCTGTTCCAGTAGATTCCCCATATCAACATAGCCCCCCCCCACTACCCTCTGAAGAAACATCCATTTGGAGGTATATCTTATGAGACAAGATGGTCAACTAGTGATGGAAGGAACAACTTGCAAAAAAAACAGATTTATTTATTTTTGTTTAAGATACAGTGTGGAGTAGTCCGTTCCGGCCCTTTGAGCCACACTGCCCCAGGCACTGCCAGCAGGCCCGTTTAACCCTAACCTAATCACAGGACACTTTACAATGACCAATTAACCTACCCGGTGTGCCTTTGGGCTGTACGAGGAAGCAGGAGCACCCGTGGAAAACCCATGTATTTCATGAGGAGGATGGACAAAGACTCTTTACAGAATGGCGCCAGAATTGAACTGGAGGCTCTGGAATGCTCTTAGCTGTAACCACTACACTACAGTGGTGCCACACAAATTACCAAAGACACAGCTGGGTTAAGATTCCATACTGGCTCTCTCACCTATATAAGAGCACAGATTCTGCAGAGGGCTCAGTGAAACAGACAAATTCCCTTCCAAGAGAGCCAATATTTGGCAGGAGATCAAGAGACAAACTTAAATTAATTGGCACTGGTGACATCGATATAGTCATTGAATTTCACCTCCATATTTCACATGGTCTGGAGATAGTAATACTATAATTAATTAGAATAGCTTCTCATTACTTCAAATATGTTTAAACAAAAGGATGTGAGCACACAGGACCAATGTTATTGAGTTTGCACTGTTCAAAGGCAAATTTAGGTCTAACGTTCATGCATGGATCAAAAATCTGAAGGATCATGTAACAACCAAATGTGCCTGGTGAATGGAGCAAGGTTAAGTTTACTGTCGCTTGGTACTAAGATGCCATAAATCAGCTTCTCAGTCTGTGACTATCTTGTAATTTATGGAATGGTTATGCATGATCAGGCAGGCACCTCCAAATCCAACATCGAACATCCAAATATTCTGGGATTTTTTAGGGGATTATTTTAAAAAATGGGAAGTAAAAGCTGGCAGGAACAGGATTTTAATGTTTGGTTAGCATGCTCCATTGAAGGTTATCAATGGAACACCAGACAGACAGCTTTTCTTCAAAGATCGTCAATAAAGGATTAAGAAGTGAGAAAATGCACATAGTCTCCTGCGTTGGCAATTATTTATATTTAATTTCTTATGCTAAACTGATTACATTGTCCCTTGGAGCTTAAATGCACTCAGTGGTCACTTTACTAGTTAAACCTGGACACCCGCCCATTAATGCCAATCAGCCAATCACCTGATAATCAGCCAATCACCTGATAATCAGCCAATCACGTGTTAGCAACTCAATGCCTAAAAGCATGGAGGTCAACACATTCATTTCTTGTTCAGTCCAAACATCAGAATGGGATCTAAGTGACTTTGGCTGTGGAATAATTGTTGGTGGGAGACAGGGTAGTTTGTGCATCTCAGAGAGTGCTGATCACCTGGGATTTTCAGGTGCAGTAGTCTCTAGAGTTTACAGAGAATGGTATGAAAAAGAACAAAAAATATCCAGTAGCAGTTCTGTGAGGAAAAAAAAACACTTGTTAATGAGAGAGGTCAGAGGAGAATGGGGGGGACTGGTTCACACTGACAGGAAGGTGATAGTAACTTAAGTAACCAAGTTGTACAACAGTGGTGGGCGGAAGAGCATCTCTGAATGCACAGTACATTGAACCTTGAAGTGGAAGGGCTACAGCAGCAGAAGACCATGAACGTGCTCTCAGTGGCCACTTTATTAGGTATGGCAGGTATACGCCACGTTTTTGAATGCCAAGACAAAGTCAAAATTAGCTGTGTCTTATGCGCTGAATTACAGTTTTAAAATATTATAGAACATAGATAGAATATAGAACAGTACAGCACAGTACAGGCCCTTCGGCCCACAATGTTGTGCCGACCCTTAAACACTGCATCCCATATAACCTCCCCCACCTTAAATTCCTCCATATACCTGTCTAGTAGTCTCTTAAACTTCACTAGTGTATCTGCCTCCACCACTGACTCAGGCAGTGCATTCCACGCACCAACCACTCTCTGAGTAAAAAACCTTCCTCTAATATCCCCCTTGAACTTTCCACCCCTTACCTTAAAGCCATGTTCTCTTGTATTGAGCAGTGGTGCCCTGGGGAAGAGGCGCTGGCTGTCCACTCTATCTATTCCTCTTAATATCTTGTAATCTCTATCATGTCTCCTCTCATCCTCCTTCTCTCCAGAGAGTAAAGCCCTAGCTCCCTTAATCTATGATTATAATGCATACTCTCTAAACCAGGCAGCATCCTGGTAAATCTCCTCTGTACTCTTTCCAATGCTTCCACATCCTTCCTATAGTGAGGTGACCAGAACTGGACACAGTACTCAAAGTGTAGCCTAACCAGAGTTTTATAGAGCTGCATCATTACCCTGCGACTCTTAAACTCTATCCCTCGACTTATGAAAGCTGACAAACCATAAGCTTTCTTAACTACCCTATCTACCTGTGAGGCAACTTTCAGGGATCTGTGGACATGTACCCCCAGATCCCTCTGCTCCTCCACACTTCCAAGTATCCTACCATTTACTTTGTACCCTGCCTTGGAGTTTGTCCTTCCAAAGTGTACCACCTCACACTTCTCTGAGTTGAACTCCATCTGCCACTTCTCAGCCCACTTCTGCATCTTATCAATGTCTCTCTGCAATCTTTGACAATCCTCTACACTATCCACAACACCACCAACTTTTGTGTCATCTGCAAACTTGCCAACCCACCTTTCTACCCCCACATCCAGGTCGTTAATAAAAATCACGAAAAGTAGAGGTCCCAGAACCGATCCTTGTGGGACACCACTAGTCACAACCCTCCAATCCAAATGTACTCCCTCCACCACGACACTCTGCTTTCTGCAGGCAAGCCAATTCTGAATCCACCTAGCCAAACTTCCCTGGATCCCATGCCTTCTGACTCTCTGAATAAGCCTACCGTGTGGAACCTCGTCAAATGCCTTACTAAAATCCATGCAGATCACATCCACCGCACTACCCTCATCTATATGCCTAGTCACCTCCTCAAAGAATTCTATCAGGCTTGTTAGACACGATCTGCCCTTCACAAAACCATGCTGACTGTCCCTGGTCAGACCATGATTCTCTAAATGCCTATAGATCCTATCTCTAAGAATCTTTTCCAACAGCTTTCCCACCACAGACATAAGGCTCACTGGTCTATAATTACCCAGACTATCCCTACTACCTTTTTTGAACAAGGGGGCAACATTTGCCTCCCTCCAATCCTCCGGTACCATTCCTGTGGACAACGAGGACATAAAGATCTTAGCTAGAGGCTCAGCAATCTCTTCCCTCGCCTGGTGGAGCAGCCTGGGGAATATTCCATCAGGCCCCGGGGACTTATCCGTCCTAATATATTTTAACAACTTCAACACCTGTTCTCCCTTGATATCAACATGCTCCAGAACATCAACCTCATTCATATTGTCCTCACCATCATCAAGTTCCCTCTCATTGGTGAATACCGAAGAGAAGTATTCATTGAGGACCTCGCTCACTTCTACAGCCTCCAGGCACATCTTCCCATCTTTATCTCTAATCGGTCCTATCTTCACTCCTGTCCTCCTTTTGTTCTTCACATAATTGAAGAATGTCTTGGAGTTTTCCTTTACCCTACTCGCCAAAGCCTTCTCATGCCCCCTTCTTGCTCTCCTCAGCCCCTTCTTAAGCTCCTTTCTTGCTATCCTATATTCCTCAATAGACCCATCTGATCCTTGCTTCCTAAACCTCATGTATGCTGCCTTCTTCCACCTGACTAGATTCTCCATCTCACTTGTCACCCATGGTTCCTTCACCCTACCATTCTTTATCTTCCTCATCGGGACAAATTTATCCCTAACATTCTGCAAGAAATCCCTAAACATCGACCACATGTCCATAGTACATTTCCCTGCAAAAACATCATCCCAATTCACACCCACAAGTTCTAGCCTTATAGCCTCATAATTTGCCTTTCCCCACTTAAAAATTTTCCTGTCCCTTCTGATTCTATCCTTTTCCATGATAATGTTAAAGGCCAGAGAGCGGTGGTCACTGTCCCCCAGATGCTCACCCACTGAGAGATCTGTGACCTGACTCAGTTCGTTACCTAGTACTAGATCTAGTATGGCATTCCCCCTAGTCGGCCTGTCAACATACTGTGACGGGATTCCATTCTGGACACACTTAACAAACCCTGCCCTGTCTGAACCATTGAAACTAATCAATATTAGGGAAGTTAAAGTCACCCATGATAACAACCCTGTTATTTTTGCACCTTTCCAAAATCTGCCTCCCAATCTGCTCCTCGGTATCTCTGCTGCTACCAGGGGGCCTATAGAATACCCCCAGTAGAGTAACTGCTCCCTTCCTGTTCCTGACTTCCACCCATACTAACTCAAAAGAGGATCCTGCTACATGACCCACCCTTTCTGTAGCTGTAATAGTATCCCTGACCAGTAATGCCACCCCTACTCCCCTTCCCCCCCATCCCTTTTAAAGCACTGAAATCCAGGAATATTGAGAATCCATTCCTTCCCTGGTGCCAGCCAATTCTCTGTAATTTCTTATACTAAACTGATTCCATTTTCCCTCGGAGCTTAAATGCATCTCAGTGGTCACTTTCCTAGTTAAACCTGTACACCCGCCCATTAAAGCCAATCAGCCAATCACCTGATAATCAGCCAATCACGTGTTAGCAACTCAATGCCTAAAAGCATGGAAATAAGGCCAACACATTCATTTGTTGTTCAGTCCAAATATCAGAATGGGATCTAAGTGACTTTGGCTGTGGAATAATACATCATAATTCCATGTATGTATCCAAGCTATCAGTTCATCACCTTTGTTCCTGATGCTTCTTGCATTGAAGTACACACACTTTAGCCCTTCTACCTTACTACCATCACACCCTTTATTCTGTTTCTCATTCCTCAAAGCCTCTTCATATGTTAGATCTGGCTTTACTCCATGCACTATACTTGCAGTTCTCGCATGACCTTTATCTTCCTCCACCTCACTGTCTGCTCTAACACTCTGGTTCCCCTCCCCCTGCAAATCTAGTTTAAACCCCCCGGAGCAGTACTAGCAAACCTTCCCGCAAGGATGTTAGTCCCACTCCAGTTCAGGTGCAACCCGTCCCGTCGGAACAGGTCCCACCTTCCCTGGAACAAAGCCCAATTGTCCAGAAACATGAAGCCCTCCCTCCTGCACCAACTCCTTAGCCACGTACTTAGCTGCATTATCTTCCTATTTCTAGCCTCACTAGCATGCGGCACGGGTAGCAATCCTGAGATTGCAACCCTGGAGGTCCTGTCCTTCAACTTTGCACGTAACTCCCTAAATTCTCTTTGCAGGACCTCCTCCTTCTTGCTATCCACATCATTGGTCCCTACATGGACCACGACATCTGGCTGCTCACCCTCCCATCTTGAGAATACCGAGAACTCGATCCGAGATATCGCGGACCCTGGCACCAGGGAGACAACAGACCATCCGGGATTCTCGATCTCTCCCACAGAACCTCTTATCTGTTCCCCTAACTATTGAATCCCCTATCGCTACTGCTCTCCTCTTTTCCCTCCTTCCCTTCTGAGCTGAGGGTCCAGACTCAGTGCCAGAGATGCAACCACTGCAACTTGTCCCTGGTAGGTCGTCCCCACCAACAGTATCCAAAACGGTATACTTATTGTTGATTGGAATGGCCACAGGGGTGCTCTGCTCATTCTGTCTATTCCCCTTCCCTCTCCTGACAGTCACTAATATTTTTCATATTAGTAGGGAGAAGGCTCAACTCTGATTGCTTTTGAGGAGAAAATCTGTACTTTTACTTAAAACGATGTTACTACCATTTCAAGCGACATGGAAAGAAGCTATGCAGCTTACAGAGTCTATCCCACCTACAGCAATTCCATTGCCCCACTAAGTTTCTATGCAACCTTTTATCCCTGTAGTTCCATCAACTTCTCCCAGACAACAGATTCAGATTTATTTATCATGTGCACATCAAAACATAGTGAAATGTGGCATTTGCATTTACAACTAACGCACCCAAGGATGTGCTGAAGGCAGCCCACAAGTATCACCACACACTCTGTCACCAACGTGGAATGCCCACAATGTTCAGCACAACACAAAATAACATCAACAGCAGAACAAGTAAGACAAAAACAGAAAAAAACCCTTTTTCCACACTCCCTACCACCCTTCACGCATCCTTAGACTGCACATATTATTTTTCTCCAAATATCTCTGCTCGTCCCTGTTAAGTATTTCCAGTTTTAAATCTTGGATCCAGTTCCTTTTAACTGTCCAACTTTCAATTGGGAGCAGTTTTATCTGTTTGCTCTTTCTTAGTCATTCACTATCTCAAACATAATATATATGGTGTAAAATTAAAGTTTAGAGGTTGTTGAAAATTACAAGTTTGATCACTGTTTAATGACTGGAAATTCCATTTTTATGGAAGTCGTAAGAACTTTATAAAAATTAAACCCCATCCCCAATCTGTTCATTTAAATAAGTCTTGATATTTTCATAACCTTTGACATATGAAAATATTTCTAATCATTCTTATGGCAGGACTGAAAGTGCTCTATTGAGAATAATTTCAGAGCTGCACAGCTAGCTTGAAAATTTCTCATATGGTGGCCTCAATTATAGTGAGTTCTGGAATATTAATTAGTACCCATTTATAAATTCTAAAATTCATGCCCTCTCCTTAAATACTATTAAAAGATTTCTATTTTTACTCTCCATCAACATGGAGAGATGTTTGGATGTTAAGAGAATCAAAGTTCGAGGACGCAGTGTCAGAAAATGGTGCTGAGGTAGAAGATTGGAGATGACCTTGATAAATGGGAGTTCAAAGTTTGAAGTAAATTTATTATCAATGTATATATTATATGTTGTTGAGTGCCATTGAGTCGTCTTTGACTCATGGCAGCTCTATGGGTAGTGTAGTTGTCCACTGGGTTTTCATGGCAAGATACGGCCGGGCCTTCCTTCTGCGCAGATACTGCTGCCCAGGATGGGACCCAGCTGGGTTCGAACTCAGGACTATCCTCCTCAAAGTCCAGCGTTGATGCCACGACACCACCAGCTATGTCACCATTATTTATATATATATGTCACCATTACTACCCTGAGATTAATTTTATTGTGGGCATTCAAAGGAGAACAAAGAAATACAATAAAATCAATGAAAATCAACACACTGACAAAGACACAAATGACCAACGTGCAAAAGAAGAAAGGGAGAGGGGCTTTGAGGGCCATCTCACTTACTCCTGCTAATGTATTAAATTCTTATGTGAGCCGTTATCCGTGACTTAACCTTGGAATCAAATCAGTTCAGAATCAGAATCAGCTTTATTATCACTGTCTTGTATGACAGGAAATTTATTGTGTTGTGAGAGCAGCACAGTGGAAAGAAACAAAATGGCTATGAATTAAAACACAAGTTGTGTAAAGAGAAAAGAATGATGAGGTAATATTCACACCTTCATGAATCTTTCAGAAATCTGATAGCGGAGGGAAAAAGGATGTTCTTGGAATGTTCATCATAGGTCTTCAGACCCATGTACCTCCACCCTGATGGTAGTAACAAGGGGTTATTTTCTGGGTGGTGAGGGTCCTTAATGATGGACGGCGGCTTCTTGAGGCATTACCCCTTGAATCTGTCCTTGGCAAGGAGGATTGTGCTCAGGGTGCCGTGCACAATTCTGATTTGATGGAGGCAGACGTGAGAGCACAGAGGAACATCTGGTGAAACTTCTGAAATGCCTGTTTCGCTGCTGCCGTTACTGTGTGATCCGAAATCTCCAGAGGGGAAGGCCCCGAATCCTTGGCTTTGCCTGTTGCTTGGCGGCCGGGGCCGGGGTTGAAGCGCTCGGCAGAGATGGTGCTCGGTGCTCGGTGTTGGAGGGCTGGTCGGAGGCCCGAAGTTTTCAGTTGGATTCAGAGTCAGACTGTGGTCGGGTGCTTCCAGGATGCTGCATCGGCAAGTTTGCGGTGCTGGAAGCTCATGGCAGGGAGAGCTTCTCCCTTCTACCGTCATCATGAGATGTTGGGGCTATCAGGACTTTGAGACTTTTTTTTACCGTGCCCATGGTCTCATCAAATTACGGTATTGCTTTGCACTGTTGGAACTATATGTTATAATTATGTGGTTTTTGTCAGTTTTAGTCTTGGTCTGTCTTGTGTTTCTGTGATATCATTCTGGAGGAACATTGTATCATTTTTTAATGCATGCATTTCTAAATGACAATAAACGAGGACTGAGTGTCCTCATAATCTAATGATGAACTGGCCAAGTCTAAGATCCCCTACAGCCTCTTGTGATCCAATGCATTGGATCCTCCATACCAGACTGTGACGCAACCAGTCAGACTGCTCTCCACTGCACGACTATAGAACTTCACAGAAATCTTTGGTGACATGCCAAATCTCCCCAAACTCCTAGCAAGGTAAAACTACTGTGTCTTCTTCATGATTATGTCAATGTTTTGGGCCTAGGACAGATTCTTGGAGATGCTGACACCTTGGAGAGGGCCTTAGAGGAACCTGAAGCCTTTCCACAGCTGATGCCTCGATGAGCTTTCCCCTGACTTCCTCTTCCTGAAGTCTGCAAACAATTCTTTGGTCTTGCTGATGCTGAATGTGAGATTCTTGTAACACCACTCAACCAGCCGATGTACCTCATTCCTAAATGCCTTCTGGTCAACATCTGAGACTTTAACAACTGTGGTGTCCTCTGCAAATTTATAAATTGTGTTTGAGCATTCATTTTCAATGAAAATTTAAATAAAATGCTGGAAATCCAAAATAAAAAAAGAAAATGTGAAAAGTATTCAACTGATCAGGCAGCATCTGTGAAAAAAAAATGGGCAATTTACAACCGAAATGTCAACTTGGTTTCTCTTTTCACAGATGCTGCCTAATCTCTTGATCTTTCCAGCTTTTTTTGCAAGCATTCCTTTCCAATTTTTTTTAATCTTCGGAATAACTTTTTACGTTTAGCAGTGGTTAAATGACCATGAGAAAGAAGCTATATTGCTCTTCTGATATGGGTGTTTGTACCATTAGAACAATTATTATCTCACCAGCATATAGTCTTCAAACTCACGTTACCTCAAGCCTCAAATTCAAATACAGTTTCCACCAATTCCCTTTTCTACGTGATTGAACAGCATATCTGCATGATTTTTCATATTGTAATTTATAGTCTTTTATATATTGCATTGTACTGCTGCTGCAAAACAACAAATTTCATACCATGTCAGTGATATTAAATCTGATTTAGATTCTGAATCTCTCCAAACCTTCTAGGCCCTACACTGAGAGTCCTACCAGAAGCAGTTAGTTATTTTACTCTCTAGTAAACTGGTGACAAATGTTTTAGTGAAATGGTTTATTCTCTGTAACTTCTGCCATCTCCGACGGGATCCCACCACCAACCATATCTTTACCTCTCCCTAACTTTCTGATTTCCACAGGGATCGCTCCCTACATGACTCTCTTGTTATTCAACTCTCCTTACTGACCTCCCTCCTGGCACTTATCCTAGCAAGCAGAACAAGTGCTACACCTGCCCCTACATCTCCTCCCTCACTACCATTCAGGGCCCCAAACAGTCCTTCCAGGTGAAGCGACACTTCACCTGAGAGTCTGTTGGGGTCATCTACTGTATCCAGTGCTCCCAGTGTGGCCTCCTGTACATCAGTGACACCCAGCGTAGATTGGGAGATTGCTTTGTCGAGCACCTATGCTCTGTCTGCCAGAAAAAGTGAGATATCTCAGTAGCCACCCATTTCAATTCTACTTCTCATTCCCATTCCGACATGTCAGTCCATGGCCTCCTCTAACACCACGATGAAGCCACACTCAGACTGGAGGAGAAACACCTTATATTGATCAACATGGTAGTTTAGTGCTTAGCACAAAGCCTTACAGTACAGGCCACTGGAGTTCAATTCCCACTGCTGCCTGTAAGGAGTTTGTATGTTCTCCCCCATGACCGTGTGTGTTTCCTCTGGGTCATCTGGTTTCTTCCCACGGTCCAAAGATGTACCAATTGGTAGGTTAATTGGTCATTGTAAATTGTCTCATAGTTAGGCTAGGATTAATTCAGCGGTTTGCTGGGTGGTGCGGCTCAAAGGATGGGAAGACCCTATTCTGTGCTGTATCTCAATAAATAAAATTAATTTCATCTGGGTAGCCTCCAACATGACGGCATGAACATCGATTTTGCAAACTTCCGGCAATTGGCCCCCACACCTTCACCATTCCCCATTCCTGTTTCCCTCTCTCACCTTATCTCCTCATCTCCCCATCACTTCCCTCTGGTGCTCCTCCTCCTTCCCTTTCTTCCACGGTCTTCTATCCTCTCCTATCAGATTCCCCCTCCTCCAGCCCTTTATTCCTTTCACTAATCAACTTCACAGCTCTCTACTTCACCCCTTCCTCTTTCCTGGCTTCTCCTATCACCTGCCACCTTGTACTTCTTTCTTCCCTCCCCCCAACCTTCTTACTCTGACTTCTCATCTTTTTTTCCACTCCTGATGAAGGGTCTTGACCTAAAATGACGGCTGTTTATTTCTTTTCCATAGATGCTGCCTGGTGCTGAGATGCTGAGTTCCTCCAGCATTTGGCTTTGGATTTCCAGCGTCTGCAGATTTTCTCAAGTTTGTGGTTTTAGTTTATCTCTATTTTCACAATTTTTATCGACATTTTCATAAATAGGCTTCAAATCTATCCATCACTGGTATTTGGATGCTACAACAAAACTTCACAGTGGATTGCAGTGCAGGACTGGAGCTGGAGGATGATATGTATATCGATCACAAAAAATCATGGCTCAGTGTAAGCTCTACCTCTATGCCGGTCTCGCAGAAGGGACGCAGCAATCAAAGCCTTGTGTTCAGCATCCACTTCCGACAAGAACCACATTCACCTCCAGGAGACCTCGTTCTTAAACATCTACTGACAATTTGATTCATCCCCAATAATGGATTTTGGGCATATGTTATGTATGTTAAAAAAACACTTTTTCTGAAGATAAGTTGTACTGAATGTACTGAAGTAGTGAGGTAACAATTTGAGAGCTTACAACTCAGTGGCCACTCTATCAGAAAATCAAAGGATCTCTTAACCTAGTAAAGTAACGCTGAATGTACGTTCGTGGTCTTTTGTTGCTGTAGCCCATCCACTTCAAGGTTCAACGTGTTGTGCATTCAGAGAAGCTCTTCTGCACACCACTGTTGTAACATGTACCTATTTGAGTTACTGTTCCATTCCCGTCAGCTTGAACCAGTCTGGCCATTCTCCTCTGAACTCTCTCATTAACAAGGCATTTTTGCCCACAGAACTTCCTTTCACTGGAATGTTTTTCTTTTTGTTTTTAACACCATTCTCTGTAAATTCTCGAGACTGTCGTGTGTGAAAACCTCAGGAGATCAGCAGTTTTATGAGATACTCAAACCACTCCATCTGGCACCAACAATCATTCTACAGTCAAAGTCACTCAGATCACATTTCTTCCCCATTCTGATGTCTGGCCTGAAGAACAAGTGAACCTCTTGACCATATCTGTATGCATTCAGTTGCTGAGTGGCTGTTTAGATATTTGCATTAATGTATATGTGTACCTAATAAAGTGGCCACTGTGTGTATATGAAGTGTTCCATTTCACTACTGAGTAGATATAGTAATATACAAATTGTTGGATTGACTTTGCATCTTTACATTTACAGTTGAATGAAGCAGGAACAAAATCAAAGCACCAATACTGCTGAAAATCTTAACATACAAACTGAAGAAAGGGAGAGGAAATCTTTTTGATATCAGGCAGCAAATGCATGTCACTGTTGGTGGTACTCACCTTAACACATTGTTGAATTCAATGGAAGTGATTGTTAAAAGGCCCCTGGTGCTTAAGACTTGCAAAAAGCATTCAGCGGGTCAGGTGGAATCTGTGGAGAAGTGGATGTTTCAGGTCAAACACCAATCCTTGGGATTTATTCATCCTTGTTGGGGAATCTCAGAATCACTTGGCTATTGTGAAAGAAGATTTCAAAATGTCTACAGGTAAATTGATGAATACATGAAATTGACTTTGATCCTTTTCCTGAAAAAGCAGATGTTAGAGTTATTGTCATTCAGTCAGATAGTATGGAAACAGGCCCTTCGGCCCACCGAGCCCATGCTGACCAAAATCATATGCCGAGTTTATTGTTATACATACAAGTACATGTATGCGCAGGTGAAATGAAAAACTTAACTTGCAGCAGCATCACAGACACATAGCATTAGATTAGTAGTACTCACATGAAAAACAAATACAAATCATGCACAATAGTTTGAAGAAAGAGCACAATTAGAGCAAAACAAAGTCCCCTTTAGTGCAAAGTTTTGCTATGCTGTACTGAATAGGGTTGTGTCGAATTGAATTGTTAAGGGAAGGATCCACTCACACTATTTTTACAAATTCCATTAATTTTATTGATGCAAGGCTGTGTTGAAAGGGGTCTCCTGGTATCATTCCAACTCAAAGATGGCAAAATCTGGTGCTTGTGTTGGCTGAGGCTCAGAAGTAATTCACGTCTAAAATCAGAAGTTTGTGGGTTCAAATCTCGTTGCAGAGACTCAAGTGTGAACTTTGGGTGTATTATGTTCTGGACAAGAGTCGAACCTACACCCCATATGCCTTTTCAGGTGGCTGGAGAAAAATTCTCCACATTAATGTGTAGGTGATTGGTTCTGGCCAACATTACTGAGATAAATCTTCAGGTCTTCATTCAAGTTCATGGCAGCTTGCTGAGCACAAATTATCTCTGACATTCAGCAATACAGTGGTGGCTAAACTTCAAAGATAATATTCTGAGATGACTTAGGTCATGAAATCACTATTGTGATCCTTCTTGTTTGTACACCCTTCTTATCGATCACTCATTCGATGTTCCAACTGAAAGGCTAGAATTTATTGTGTTCCAATAGAGGTAACAGTAAGTAAAAGACACCAGTTGAAGACCTAATTCAGTATCTAAAGGAAATAGTAGGGATAGAACTTGAGCGTCAAGAGATTCAGCAGATGCTGGAAATCCAGAGTAACACAGACACAATCCTGGAGGAACTCATTAGTTCAGGCAGCATCCATGGAGAGGAATAAACGGTCGATGTTTTGGGCTGAGACCTTCATCAGGACTCATGTGATATGTCAACTGTTTATTTATTTACTTAGAGATAACAAGTGCTTTGGGAGAATGAGCCTGCCTTGCCCAGTTACAACCATGTGACTAATTAACCGACTAACCCATACTGTATGTCTTTGGAACGTAGGAGGAAATCAGAGCACCCAGAGGAAACCCACATGGTCACAAGGAGAACCTACAAACTTCTTACAGAGAGTGATAGGAACTGAACCCATATCGCTGGCTCGGTTATAGCATTACTCTAATGGCTAAGCTATTCTGATGCTGCCTGGCCTGCCGAGTTCCTTCACCATTTTGTGTGTGTTACATTACATACAATTTCCATTCTGGGCACTAGTTCTAATTCAGTTGAAAATTATGCCTGTTCTTTTCCTTCACCTCCTCCCTCACTTCACTCAGTCTCAGCTCAAACATTTGCTTATTACTGAACTCCAGATGTTTTAAACTAATTAGCAAGGTGACATTCTTTAATATGTTAGGTTATAAAAGCTTCAAATATATAAAATGGTGGTTTGATTGCAAAATAAGTAGTACATTAAATCAGGGCAATAACTACCTCTGATTAAGAAACTTTGTAATTTATTGAAACTCAGTTTAAGAAGAAAAATGAAACTATTTTCCACTTATATGACCAATCTCTCAATAAATTAGTTAACTAAAACTTCTAGAAAGTGCACTAAATTAAGTTGTGGTTTAGAATTAGCATTTATTGTATTAGATAAATGGTGTTTACATCCCACCCATCCCCCTTAATAGTGCAGTGGGAGCTCTACAGTGCCATCTGTAACTTCGAAGACACTGATCCCAACGTTGCTGGTGACTTCGATCAATCCAACTTAAAAACAGTACGACCAAAGTTCTACCCGCATGTCAACTTCACAACCAGAGAAGATAATATATTAAACCTGGCTTATACTAACCTTTGTGGAGCCTACAAGGCTGCCCCCTCAGATACTCTGACCACATAACCATTTTGCCAGACCATGCGTACAGACCACTAGTTAAACGAGTCAACCCAGTCTACAGGGTGATCAATACCTGGCCAGAAGATGCCACCTCAGTGCTGCAGGACTGCTTTGAAAGCACAGACTGGAGCAGATTTATGGGGACGGCTACTTCAGTCATCACATCAATATTGATGAATATGCAGGATTGGTGACTGAGTACGTAGGAAAGTACATTGAGGACATTACTGTGATTAAACACTACACTGCCAGAAACCACTGCTTGTGCACCGCTTAGAGTTCAGAACCCTGCCTTCAGATCAGAGGGCCGGATGACTCTAAAGTCAGCAAGAGCTGCACTCTCCCATGCCATCAGGAACGCAAAGCCTGAATACACACAGAAAATCCACAGACACCTTTGTGATACCAGGGAAACGTGGCTGTATGGCAAGGTATAGAAGCCACAGCCGATTACAAGTCCACACTGCACGCCAATGACAGCAACTCCTCCCTTTCGGATAGGCTGAATGACTCCTATGCACGATTTGATACATTGAATTACCAGACATCGAGGAAAGCCCCTTCTCCCCCTGAGGAACAGGCGCCTTCTCTGGCCATAGTCAAGGAGAGGAGGATTCCAGCCAGGGTAAACCCATGCAAAGCTGTGTGTTTTGACAACATACCTGGTCAGGTGCTGAGGAACTGTGCGGACCAGCTCACAGAGGTCTCAATGGACATCTTTAATATCTCTTTGAAACAGTCTACTGTGAGGTGTGAAAGATTCCATGCGCCCATCCTAACAACTTTCTACGGGAGTGTCATTGAGAGCTAAGCGTCTGGCTGCATCATTGTGTGCTGTGGAAACTACAAGGCACTGGACAGCAAAACCGCACAGAGAGTAGTAAATACCACCAAGAGGATCACCAGGGTCTCCCTCTCCCCTATCTGTGACATCTACCAGGAGCACTGCAGACAAAGGACCCGAAACTTTGTTGAGGATCCCTAGCACCCATCCCACAATCTCCTTGACCCACCACATCAGGAAGGAGGTACAGAAGCATCAGGCCTCGCACTGCCAGACTGGGTAACAGCTTCTTCCCTCAGGCTGTAAGCGTAATGAGCACCTCCATGGTCCTGTAACTCGGACAGAGAGCTGTTTACTGTCTACCTGTGCTGGGCACGTCATGCATTTTGAATGATATGTTATTAACTTATTTCTGGTGATATTTTGGTTCATGTGGTGTATGTGATATTTGTGTTTTGTGGGTACACTGTGGTCTGAAGAAACGTTATCTCATTTGGTTGTAGATATGTATAATCGGATGTCAATAAACTTGAAATTGAAATGTACAAGGTTAACTTCCACTTCGTGCACTGGTGGTATGGCTGGAGGATTCTGCTGCCCGGGAAACAATCTTTCCTGCAGCCTCCCCGGTTGTAAGTTGTCACTGCAGAGAGAAAGCTTCATAAAACCCCCTCACAGGAAGTGGGGGCATCATGATTGCTCATATTCCCTCAAAGTTCAAGGTAAATTTATTATCCAAGTACATATATGTCACCATATACAACCCTGAGATTCATCTTCTTGCAGGCATTCACAGGAAAACAAAGGAATACTATAGAATCAATGAAAAACTACAAAAAAGCAAAGACTGACAAACAGCCAACACACAAAAGACAAAGTGCAAATTAAAAATAATAAGTAAACAAATAATATTGAGAATATGAGTCTTAGTATCTTTGAAAGTGAGTCCGTAGATTGTGGAATCAGTTCAGAGTGGTGGTGAGTGACATTATCTACACTGGTTCAGGGGCCTGATGATTGAAGGGTAATGACTGTTGATGAACCTGCTGGTGTGGGACCTAAGGCCCCTGTATGTCTGTGTGGTACGGAAGGCTAGTGTTGCAGGGATGACTGAAGGCAATGATGGGGCTGCTCACTATCTGCTGGGCTTTAAAGATTGCCATGATGGAAAAAGCAAAGCAGTAATTTCCTTTTAATATTTGTCCTGCAAATACTCTGCAAACTAGCTGCTTTTCACTTTAGCCACTACAATACAATGATATCCCATTTAGTTGGCCTTTGGTTTCCCATGATCTCAATAATATCAAAGCAAACTAAGTGAACCTAAGTTCTGATACAAACATCTACCCCCATTTGTGGTGTGTGCAGTGTGGTAGAACAGTCCATGGTGATTTTCAGGAACTCAGTCACACAAAATATAAAAACGTTTGTAGATTCAAAGGCTGGCCAAAGGTATAGTAAAGCATACGGGTTTTGAAGGGGGATATTAAACAAAGGAAGCTAAGCTGAAATGCAGAGGAGTTATGGAGAAAATTTAGGGTGCAAAGTAAGAACTTCAGAATGGAAACATTGCAAAACCAGGTCAGCAAGCCCAGAGGTGATTGGTAGCTGATGGAAAACATGAAGTATCTTTTTCCAACAAATCCTACAATAGGGGAGGAGAAATATAACACATGGGAGCAGAATTAATTCATTAGGGCCATCGAGTCTATGCTGCCATTCTCTTATTGCTGATTTATTATCCCTTTCAACCCCATCCATCTGCCTTTTCCCAGTAACCTTTGACCACACCACCATCTATCTAATTCCTCAGCCATTTCACTGCACTGTAAACACTTTAAAACATTTTTAAAATAATGCTGTTTACATTGTAAATGCACATGCTTGTGTGTGTGTGTGTGTGTGTGTACATATATATATAAATAAATTATATATACATATACACACACACACACACACACACAGAGTTGATTCCTAAACTGTCTTCTAACTTTGTTTTCATATGTATAATTCTTTACTCTTTATAATTGTTGATTGCTGCTTTTTGTTGCGCCAGCACACCACAGCATATTTCTAATATGTGTAAATGTCTATGGCAAATAGAGACAATTAAAGGATGGTGGATCTATGGAATTCATTTGCCACAAGTCAGACATGGAGGCCAAGTCATTGTGTATATTTAAAGTGGAGGTTAAAAGGTTCTTGATTAGAAGAGATGTCAAAGGTTACAGGAAGGAGAATGAGGTTGAGAGGGAAAATAAATCAACCATGATGGAATGGCAGAATAGACTTAATGGGACAAATGGCCTTATTCTAGTCCTAGACCTATGATCTTAAGTTGATCCTTGAAAGGAAAAGGCAACACTGCCCATTGCAGGAAATCTGAAATAAGAAGTGAATCAGAATGGAAAGTTTTCAAACTGAAATGTTAACATTGTTTTTTTGCTTTCCATGGGTACAGTCGGGACTATTTCCAACATTTTCTATTTTTATTACAACCAGGGGCTGCCGAGTGAGCCAACAAGCAAGTAGAAAAGAAGAATGAGCAAATTGTGAAATGTTACGGCTCAGAGCAATTGCAAGTTTATTCAATATGTTCCAAACCATTGCGACCAGACTCACAAAACAACTCCAGATGTGCAAGAGGAGTTCAAGCAGGTGTTTGGATTTAAGTATGTAAGGCAGGGGATCTTGCAAATATCAAAACAAAAAACATTTCCCAATCAGGAGTACAGATGTAAGCTGGAACACCAGAGCATCTCCAGGTGTGAGTTGAGATCCAAATTTATGGGACTCTGCGAGATGCAAAATTTATAATGAAACCAAAGCCATTCTAAAGTTATACAGGTATTGTTTTAATTATAGTGCAGGGATTTGTTTCGCCCAGAAACCATTGCCCTCTTCTTTCGTTCTCCATTAATTAACATAACAAGTAGCAGGTGACTTGGAGAGCAGCCTCATAAATATATATTCCATATGCACATTTATTATAGATGGCCATTGATAGAAATGCCAGGAGTGAATTATGCCGACAAGATTTGCATTCTGAAATGTTGTACTTCGCCATACGTGAAAGAGGAAGTGTCCTTGGTTTACTGCTGTAATCATCCTGAATGGGAAAATAATGTAGTTAGACACTGAATTATGAAGGTAATGTTACATTTTAAGGAACAAGTTCTTTTGTTCTGATTTATAGGCTGTACATGTTTTTTCAAAAGTAACTAGGTTTCACAATTCTAGTTCCACACATGGATATCTCTTGCACTCGGTTGGACGTAGTTCTAATCTGCAGCTAATATTAACGATTTAAAACCATGACATAAAAACATATTCAATGCAAATTCACTTAGAGTGGAAAGTTCAGATTAACAGAAGACTGGCCAAATCTAATTTCCACTGACATTTTCCATCTGACAAAAATCCAATTGAAGAATCTGTCCAGAACTGAAAAAAAAATAGCCCCAAGTAAAGATTTGGATGTGGTTTAAATATTTTGATGAAGTAATGAAGGATTATCAAAATAGAACATGTCAATGTTCTACAGAATGTCCCAACTGCATCAAATTTATCATGAGGCTTAAATCACGGCACATTCCACTGATGTACTCTCCAGGACACAAGGTTTGATAGATAGGGGTGGAGTTCAAACCTCATATGGATCTCTGCTTGAAGCACTAGTTTTCATGATCTTGCCCAGTTGGACTTCTGGTGTCTTCAGAGCTTCTTTCCCTTTGAGGAATGGACGAGCTTCCAGTCCAGGGTTGCATTCCATTTATCGTTGCATAGCTCATTGATCTCCTGGTCTTTCTCGACAAACCTGTCCTCATCCTCTTGATAGAGAAGCCAGAAGTTATTCCCAGGTGACGTGCATGACAGATTGCAGTGTAGCATAAGCTGTGACCCTTCGTGGCTCCTGTAGGCTGAATAGTGGAAGGACTCTGACGATGGACTATATCGAGACCACCAGGGTAAGTGATAACTCCAGCCTTGCTGGGACAGCCCAAACAAGATATAATCTATTTTGGGGAAATTCATTTACACAATTAATTTCCCCAAAATAGTTTCCCCCTATTAAGAAACAAGCGTTCACTATGTAACATGCAAATAGGAGTTAATGCTTTCGGTTGAAATCCCTTCATCAGAACTTCAGCCCAAAACATTAACTATTTCACTTTCCAGATACTACCTGATTAGCTAAATGTTCTCAGCATTTTCAATTTTTATGCTGGCTTTGCAGTTTTGATTTTCAGCTCATTTTCATCTCAAATTTGCTGTCAATCTGACAGTACTTCATCTCTTTTTTTAAGAAAACTACAAACCCTGATCAGTGGGGAAGAAATACCGCTTAATGTTTATTCATTATCATCATGGGCACAAGAATCAGAAAATATCCAGAAGCTCGAATAAGCATTAGGCAAATTACTACTCAAAATAATCTTACAGCAATATTTAAAAATATGTTAATTATTATGTATATAGATTGGTTTCACCTGGGATTTACATACTCATCTTGCGCTGATGATTCGGAGAGGATATTTGCATTAGGATTGTCCCTGAATTAAAGTCTGTGGTGAGAAGTATCCATATTGAATGTTTGTCCGTAATGTTCCTGCAGAGATTTATCTCCAAGAACCTCTTGTTCATTTTTACCAAAAGAGTTGCTATATTATCATGAGATGCATTTTGATTTATTGATGGTCTTCAAGAGAACATGTGTCTGGTTGCCGGGTTGAGCAGGAATCATTTTTCAACACAGGTAGGTTCAGAACAACATTAACTAGAACCGAGCGGTCTCATCAACGGGAAAGAGAGGGATGTTTCCCCTATTTTTTCTTTCTAAAACCAGTTTTGGGATTTTATCGGGCTCTTCCGCTTAACCCAATTACGAGGGGTGATTGACAAGGTCATGGCCTAAGGTACAAGGAGTCAATTTTAGAAACCCTAACACATTTATTTTTCCTACATTTACACACTTAGTCCAGCAGTCGTGGAGCATACGGATCCCTTCTTTGTAGAGGTCGGCGTCTTGGACCTCCAGAGGTGGTCCACAGCAAGGTGATTGATAAGTTCGTGGCCTAAGGTAGAAGGAGATGAGTTATTAACTTCAAACTTTCTGCATTTTCACTCAAAGAGTTGAACTGTATGTGTATGTAACAAGAGCTGTATAACTCATCTCCTTCCACCTAAGGCCACAAACTTAACAATCACCCCTGCTGTGCACCATCTGGAGGTCCAAGACGCTCTTGTTACATGCACGTGCAGTTCAACTCTTCGAGTGATAACGCAGAAAATTTGAATTTAATAACTCATCTCCTTCTACCTTAGGCCATGAACTTATCAATCACCCCCGCTGTGAACCACTTCTACAAAGAAGGGATCTGTATGCACCACGACCGCTGGACTAAGTGTGTAAATGTAGGAGGGGACTACATTGAAAAATAAATGTGCTAGGTTTTCTAAAATTGGCTCCTTCTAACTTAGGCCACAAACTTATCAATCACACCTCGTACATAAGCTGCTAAAAATGTACAAGAACATCTCAGGCTGGACAAGTCTGACAAGAGTGTGAACTTTCATTAAGAGGTTTTAATAAATGCCGAGAAGTACTGATGAGGTCTGACAATACTCAGATAAAGTCCACAGCTAATGCACCATAAAATATGCCGTGTAGGCATATATTGAGGCATAAAATATAGTGTAGAGACTTTTTTTTCTCCATTCTGCTGAGAAGCTACACATTGACTACAAGATACATCTAAGTATCTCTTGATAGAGACTTAATGGACCAAATGGCTTAATTCAGCTCCTATATCTTGTCATCTTATTATTTCATAGTGATTGATATCATGAGATTTGCTCGTCATTGATAATGGAAAGTAATTTACCAGATTTTTTGACTTAGTTTCTTTTTCTGCCACTCACAGGAGTATGTCTGCTTGCTGCTGAAAGGGACCATGACAATTGTGACATCATAAGTGTTTGGGAAAAGCTGAACAGGTAGTTGGACTTTCCTTAACCATCCTTTGTATGTTCTGAGGTGAGCCTGTTACCGTCATGAGAACAAACAAAGGTACAGGCAAAGGGAAGCCTTCAGTTTAATCATTGCTTCACCCTCCATGGTCCAGTCATCAAGGTCGTGTCCTTGCAGCAGCAGAAGAGGAGCAGGAGATGATACAAAGTCGAGGCTAGCCACTCAGATGAAGATAGATGGTACTGCACACCCATTGGAGAAACAGGTCAATCCCATCACACTTATTTTGGAAAATGAAGCAGTCGATCTCTATAGCAGGACCTGTGTTAACATTCAGACATGTACCAATATATTGCAAGAGAAAAAAAGATATTCTTTGGTAATACCATCACCACTGAATACTAGAACGTCATCCAGTGTAGAAGGAAAGAATTTACACAAAGCCCAGAATTTACCTTCAATGACCAATAACTTGTCCTGGTTCAGTCACTTCGACGTCACAGCCAAGGAAGTTCGCCACGCCTCTAACTTCCTCAGGAGGCAAAAAAAAATCACGTAGAATGGAAGGAGTTCGTAGGTTCTTCCTGTGATGGCATGGGTTTCATCTGGGTGCTCCGGTTTCCTCACACAGTCCAAAGACATAACAGTCATAGCTCAAAAGGTCAGAAGGGCCTACTTTGTGTTGTATCTCAATATTAAATAAGTAAGTTCAGCGTTTCCCCCATTGACTCTTGCCAATTTTTATTGATATACCATGGAAAACATTCTGTTTGGATGCACACCCGCTTGGTATGCCATTCCTGCATATGACCGTAAGAAAATGCAGACAGCTGCCACAGCTCTGCACATCACAGGAACCAGACCCTCTCTACAGTCTCAATCTATACTTCTCACTGCCGCAATGAAGCAGCCAACATTAGAATCAGATTCAGGTGGAATATCACTAGCATATGTTGTGAAATCTGTTGTTTTGAGGCAGCAGTACATTGCAATACATAATAATAACAATAAACTATAAATAATTGTAAGAAATATTTATAAAATAACTTAAATAAGTAGTGCAAAAAGAGTAAAAATAGCGAAGTAGTGTATGTACATGGGTTCATTGTCCATTCGGAAATCTGTTGGTAGAAGGGAAAAAGCTATTTCTAAAATGTTCAGTACTCAAAGATCCCACATACCCTGGACATGTTCTTTTCTCCCCTCTCCCATCAGGCAGTAGACACAAAAACCTGAAAGCACATCCCACGAGGCTCAAGGACAGCTTCTATCCCACTGTTATCAGACTCTTGAATGGATCTCTTATACGATAAGATAGACCCTTGGCCTCACAATCTGCCTCATTATGATCTTGCACTTTATCACTTACCTGTTCTTCAGTTTTCAGTAGCTTTTACACTTGATTCTGTCTTGTTATTGTTTTACCTTATTGTTCAATGCACAGTGTAATGTTTTGATCTGTATCAAATGATGCTGGAGAAATTGTAATGGGAGATAAGGAGATGGTAGAGGAACTGAATGAGTAGTTTGCATCAGTCTTCACTGAGGAAGACATCAGCAGTATACCGGACACTCAAGGGTGGCAGCGAAGAGAAGTGTGCGCAGTCACAATTACGACAGAGAAAGTACTCAGGAAGCTGAATAGTCTAAAGGTAGATAAACCTCCCGGACCAGATGGAATGCACCCTCGTGTTCTGAAGAAAGTAGCTGTGGACATTGCGGAGGTATTAGAGATGATCCTTAGGTTCCGAAGGACTGGAAGATCGCAAATGTCACTCCACTATTTAAGAAGGGGGCAAGGGAGCAAAAAGGAAATTATAGACCTGTTAGCTTGACATTGGTGGTTGGGAAGTTGTTGGAGTTGATTGTCAAGGATGAGGTTACAGAGTACCTGGAGGCATATGACAAGATAGGCCGAACTCAGCATGGATTCCTTAAAGGAAAATCCTGCCTGACAAATCTATTATAATTTTTTGAAGAAATTACCAGTAGGCTAGACAAGGGAGTTGTAGTGGATGTTGTATATTTGGATTTTCAGAAGGCCTTTGACAAGGTGCCATACATGAGGCTACTTAACAAGATAAGAGCCCATGGAATTACGGGGAAGTTACATACGTGAATAGAGCGTTGGCTGATTGGCAGGAAACAGAGAGTGGGAATAAAGGGATCTTATTCTGGTTGGCTGCCAGTTACCAGTGGTATTCCACAGGGGTCCGTGTTGGGGCCGCTTCTTTTTACATTGTACATCAATGATTTGGATTATGGAATATGTGGCTTTGTGGCTAAGTTTGCTGATGATACGAAGATAGATGGAAGGGCCGGTAGTGCTGAGGAAATGGAGAGTCTGCAGAGAGACTTAGATAGATTGGAAGAATGGGCAAGGAAGTGGCAAATGAAATACAATGGTGGAAAGTGTATGGTTACGCACTTTGGCAGATGAAATAGACGGGCAGACTATTATTTAAATGAGGAAAGAATTCAAAGTTCTGAGATGCAATGGGACTTGGGAGTCCTCGTACAGACTACCCTTAAGGTTAACCTCCAGGTTGAGTCGGTGGTGAAGAAGGCAAATGCAATGTTGGCATTCATATCTAGAGGAATAGAGTATAGGAGCAGGGATGTGATGTTGAGGCTCTATAAGGTGCTGGTGAGACTCTCAATTAGAGTACTGTGGGCAGTTTTGGTCTCCTTATTTAAGAAAGGATGTGCTGACGTTGGATACGGTACAGAGAAGATTCACTAGAATGATTCTGGGAATGAGAAGGTTAACATATGAGGTACGTTTGTCCGCTCTTGGACTGTATTCCTTGGAGTTTAGAAGAATGAGGGGAGACCTCATAGAAACATTTCGAATGTTGAAAGGCATGGACAGAGTGGATATGGCAAAGTTGTTTCCCATGATGGGGGAATCTAGTACGAGAGGGCATGACTTAAGGATTGAAGGGTGCCCATTCAGAACAGAAATGCGAAGAAATTTTTTTAGTCAGAGGGTGGTGAATCTATGGAATTTGTTGCCACGGGCAGCAGTGGAGGCCAAGTCATTGGGTGTATTTAAGGCAGAGATTGATAGGTATCTGAGTAGCCCAGGCATCAAAGGTTATGATGAGAAGGCAGGGGAGTGGGACTAAATGGGAGAATGGATCAGCTCATGATGAAATGGTGGAGCAGACTCGATGGGCCGAATGGCCAACTTCTGCTCCTTTGTCTTATGGTCTTATGGTGTAAACAGAATGCAAGACAAACTTTTTCACCGTATCTTTGTACATGTGACAATAATAATAAACCAATACAAGTCAATTCAGGAGTCACTCACTCTGGAACGAATGCTCCCAGATCCAAAGTTTCTGTGATTCTTATACTGTTCATATTTACTTTTCTCTTCCTTTATCTTTCCCCAACATGTACAGTGTATACATTGAGCGTGGTAAGTCTTTTGGCACCTACAGTGCCTATAAAAGTATTCACCTCCAATCCCCCTGCCCAGGAAGTTTTCATGTTTTATTGTTTTACAACATTGAGTCACAGTGGATTTAATTTGGCTTCTTTTTTACACTGAGCAACAGAAAAATATTCTTTTGTGTCAAAGTGCAAAAGTGATCTAAATTGATTACAAATATAAAACACAAAATAATTAATTGCATAAATAAGTATTCACTCCTTCAAGTCAGTATTTAGTAGAAGCCCATTTGGCAGCAATTGCAGCCTTGAGTCTCTGTGGATAGGTTTCTATCAGCTTTGCATATCCGAACACTGCAATTTTTCCCCATTCTTCTTAAAACTGCTCAAGTTCTGTCAGATTGTATGGGGATTATGAGCGAACAGCCCTTTTCAAGTCTAGGCACACATTTCTCAATTGGATTGAGATCTGGACTCTGACTTGGCCACTCCAGGACATAAACTTTGATGTTTTTAAGCCATTCCTGTGTAGCTTTTTGGCTTTATGCTTGGGGTCATTTTCTTGCTGGAAAACAAATCTTCTCCCAAGTTGCAGTTCTCTTGCAGACTGGATCAGGTTTTCTTCAGGTTCTCCCTGTATTTTGCTGCATTTATTTTACCCTCTACCTTCACAAGCCTTCCAGGGTCTGCTGCAGTGAAACATCCCCACATCATGATGCAGCCCCCACCATCATTCACAGTAGGAATGGTGTGTTTTTGATTATGTGCGGTGTTTGGCTTACACCAAACATAGCATTAAGTTTACTGGCCAAAAAAACTTGATTTTGGTTTCATCAGTCCATAGAACCACCTTCTAGATTACTTCAGAGACTCCAACATGCCTTCTGGCAAACTAGCTGAAATTTCATGTGAGTTTGTTTCAACAGTGTCTTTCTCTTTACTACTCTCCCATAAAGCTGCGACTGGTGAAGCACCCAGGCAACAGTTGTAGGTGCAGTCTCTGCCATCTCAGCCACTGAAGCTTATAACTTCCCCAGAGTTCTCATAGGACTCTTGGTGGCCTCCCTCACTAATCCCCTTCTTGCATGGTCACTCAGTTTTTGAGGACAGCCTGCTCTAGGCAGATTCACACTGTGCCATATTCTGTCCATTTCTTGATGATTGACTTAATTGTACTCCAAGGGATATTCAGTGAGTTAGAGATTTTCTTGCATCTATCTTCTGACTCATGCTTTTCAATAACCTTTTCGCAGTTGCTTGGAGTGTTCTTTTGTCTGCATGGTGTAGTTTTTGTCAGGATACTGACTCACCAGCAGTTGGACCTTCCAGATTCAGGTGTATTTTTACTACAATCAATTGAAACACCTTGACTGCACACAGGTCTCCAAAAGCAGATCTCCATTTAACTAATTATGTGACTTCTGAAACCAAATGGCTGCACCAGTGATGATTTGGTGTGTCATATTAAAGGGGGGGAATGAATACTTATGCAATCAATTATCTTGTGTTTTATACTTGAAAAATAACTTAGATCACCTTGTAGACATCTGTTTTCACTTTGACACAAAAAGAGTCTTTTTCTGTTAATCAGTGTCAAAAAGGCCAAATTAAATCCACTGTGGTTCAATATTGTAAAACAATAATGGTAAATTTCTGTCATGTATTTTTATGGGATTGTAGTTAGGTTGGTTACCAGGGATGAGTTTTCTACAGTCCCCTTTAGCCTCCAGTTTGTGGTTTTGGTTGGTTTACACCAGTTCTAGGTTTTCTCTGATACCAGTCCTACAAAGACTCCAGTACCTCTCTGCTACAAGGGCAACTCCCTGTTCTCTACACCCAAGCCATTTCACTATCCCTTACTACTTCCATCATCAACTTCCTGGAAGTTCCTGGAAGTCCCCATTAACATGTAATGTGACTGGATCAGACATATGGTTCTATTTGCAGATCAGATGTAGGGAACTGCTTTGAGTGACTTAACTTCTAAATCTCCCAAAACCTTCTCACTACCTACTGGATTGTTAAAAACTATTGTTTTGACT
Organism: Mobula hypostoma; assembly: GCF_963921235.1. Classification (NCBI taxonomy): domain Eukaryota; kingdom Metazoa; phylum Chordata; class Chondrichthyes; order Myliobatiformes; family Myliobatidae; genus Mobula; species Mobula hypostoma. The sequence continues at coordinate 77,858,079 of NC_086109.1, forward strand.
TCCGTCACCAATTACAGGCACTTCTTCTTTAGGAGGAGAAGTGCCTCCCCCATTTCCTTTCCAGTCCTGATGAAGGGTCTCGGCCCAAAATGTCGACTCTTTATTCCCCTCTGAAGATGCTGCCTGCTAAATTTCTTCAGCATTTTGTGTATGTTATTCCTGTAGGAGGTGCAAGTCTCTTCAGTCACTCATGGGGACCTCTGATGCTACTTGTTCATGATATAGAACTTCATGGCTATCTGCCCAGCATGGATGCCGAAATCTTACTGCTGAGGTTGGAGTGCAATCTTGGTGCAGTGTTCAACCTGCTATCTATTTTAACTGCTTTAATTCACAGAAGGATAATCACAATGAAAGCTTTCAGAAGCTTAGTATTCTGTGAACTCTCACCAATAGTTAGAGATAATGATGTGACAGCACCAGGCTATCAGTCTCCTCTGAGTCCACTGTCAGTAGCAGAGTAATGATGTTTGTAGCTAACCTGTTATAGAAGTCTAATAGCCTTTAAGGCGTGCTTTTCCACAAGGGGGAAAGAAAAACTGCTGGAAGCAGAGGGATGGTGATACAAGCAAATTGTGTATAATTTATGCTAATTTAAGCTTATGTTAACTATGTTTGCCCTCATCTTGTAATGTACGGTGCTGTCACAGCATAAACACACTTTCATGGCGTTTATGCCCTGTGTAGGGTAGTCTATGACAACAAAGTCAAGTTTGACGTATGCGCAGGTACATGACTGCACAGGTGAAATGAAAAATTTACTAGCAGCAGTATCACTGACACAGGACATCAGAAACACGATAATCACAAGAGGAGCACAATTAGCTTGAACATGAACATCTCCAGACAGGACTCTGCCCTAGGGTCTGAAAGGTCAACTGCCCTTACGCCTCCACAGGAGCCCCCTGACCCAAGCTTCCCCCAGCAGTTTGTGTCACTCCTCCACAGTACAGCATCTGACATCTTTCTGTCTCTGCGTTCTTCTCAACTCCTGACGTTGATTGCCTTCTGCTTTTCCTTCAACTGGATCCCAAACGTCCAGTGGTATAATAGTCATCTAAGTGGCTCAGGAGCCAGTCTGATTGAATAATTTTCACAAACAGGAAGATTTTGGGGACTGGTACGGTAGCGTAACACTTTATGGCACCAGCGTTCGGCGTTCAATTCCGACCATTGTTTGTAAGGAGCTTGTACGATCTCCCCGTGACCATGTGGGTTTCCTTGTGGTGCTCAGGTTTCCTCCCACATCCCAAAGGTGTACAGGTTGGTAGGTTAATGTTTATAATTGGGTGGCATGGGCTTGTTGGGTCAGGAGTGCCTTTTACCATGCTACATCTCTAAAATAAAAAAGATTAAAAAAGGGATCAGAAAAGGAAATTTATTTATTTATTTATTGAGACAGTGCAGAATATGCCCTCCTGGTCCTTCAAGCCACATGGCACGGTAATCCCCCAATTTATTCCTGGCCTAATTATGGGACAATTTACAATGCCCAATTAACCTACCACTCGGTATGCCTTTGAACTGTGGGAGGAAACCAGAGCACCCGGAGGAAACTCACGCGGTCGCGGGGAGAACGTACAAACTCCTTACAGGCAGCGGCAGGTCGTTGACACTGTAAAGTGTTGTGCTAATCACTGCACTCCCCTAACATGCAAACTTTGACATTCGTTTTTCCCGGCACGTGATTCAAACGCACAAGTTTAAAGTAAAAGCTGAAACATACTAATCTTTAAAAATAATGAATTTAAGATCATTTCCAAATAATAATTGAAGTTTGTGTTAAAATTCCTTCAATAGTTATTAAAGGGATTTCAAGATTCAAGATTCATGACTGTTTGCGGTTGTTCTTCAGTACACAAGGGTAAAGGGGAACAAAATGATTGCTTCTCCGGATCTGGTGAAGCATAAAAAAACACAATAAGCATAAAGAATACAATAAATATAAAATCAGTTCTCTGAAACACAATATACTAGTAACTATTTGAGTGTAACTGTATGCAAGTACATAAGATTAGCTTACATACATAGGCTGATCGTATTTACATAAAGTGACCCCTCGGTGCAGGAATATCTGTACGTAAAGTGACTGATAGAAAATTATGAAGTGACAAAATGACTCTTGGCAAGAGGAACTCTTCTGGGTAGCAGCAGATATTTCTAAACATACTTACGATTTTTATAATAACTAGAAAGGCTTCTAAGCAGTAATTGTGGATTAATATACCATTAAAATCTCACCTTAACCTATGCAATGAAGTGTAAAAAGTTTGAGATATTTTACATCAAGATTCATTAGGAAACATCTTGAACAGCTGCAAAGCTACATATGGTGTGAAAGAGCAGGAACAGCACTTCTGGTCTTTCACATTTAATTGTTCATGTGCTAACTCCATTGTAAGCACTAAATTCAGGTCAATATTATTCATTGAACTAATCTCCCCAGAATTTCAGTTTCATGCTGCATACCTGATTATTTGTACGTTTGTTTTCTTTCTTCAATCCTGAATGCAAGCCCATCTCCTTTTTAAAGGGAGCAAATCAATCTGCAATTAAATGTGTTTGTTTGAAGGCCGGGGAATTCATCGCATTTCCAGTTTGGCTCAGTGTTAATTGTAGTTTCACATTGATTAGATGATCACGTTCTGTTCATTTCACATTTCCACCTTTATCAAAAGACATGGACCTATTGTAAATACATCCACAATTTCGGAATCAATGTCCATTTATTCACATACCATTTCAAGATCCATTTCCCATCCCTTAGTCAATATACTTAGCTTGTGTAACCCATTTTAACTCCTTTTCACATGGCACAACGTTGTTTAATTTGTTCTTAGTTCATTGATTTTGTCTCCAGTATAAGTTAATTTTCTTGCTTTTCATAGCACACACACAGGAATCCTCAAATTTTCTCCCTGGCACATGCTAAGGGCTGAGCTGCATTACGGCTAGCACTGAACAAACTAACAATAATGAGACAGAACCAGTGCTAACTTCATCGAATCTTGTGGAAATTATAGTACCTTTGGTGCAAGCAATAAAAATGACAATGAATATTCATTTTCATCATATTTGATGTTCATGTTCTGCAATAAACAGGCAAAGTAATTCCGATGAGTAACAATCACCGAGCTCCTTTGGTGCCATTTATTCAATGGATAGGTTGTAATGCCAATACTAGAAATATGGAACCTTGGCATCAACATACAAATATCAAAGCTGTAGTGTCACAGATCACTGCAGCGCAGAAACAGCCCCTTCTAGTCAGTGCCGAACTATTAACCTAGTCATAGTCATAGTCATACTTTATTGATCCCGGGGGAAATTGGTTGTCCTATCGACCTGCACCCAGACCATGGCCCTCCATACTCCTCACTACTATGTACCTATCCAAGTTTATCTTAAATGATGAAATTGAACCCGCATTCACCACTTGTTGCACACTCTCACCACCCTCTGTTGAAGTTAACCCTCATGTTCCCATTTAACATTTCATCTTCAATGGTTTGTGTTGGGCACGTGGCCAAGTGGTTAAGGCGTTCGTCTAGTTATCTCAAGGTGGCTAGTTTGAGCCTCAGCTGTGGCAGCGTGTTTGTGCCCTTGAGCAAGGCACTTAATCACACATTGCTCTAGTCTGTGTGGGGAGTGGCGCCCCACACAGACTTCCAATCTGCGCCTTGTAAGGCATGAAAATGCCCGACGCAGGCCTCTCGTGGTCTGAGTCGACGTTCCCTCCCTCGACGTTTCCTCCCTCCCCTTCAATGGTTTAGTGTTTCCATTTAATATCAGAGAATGTATACAGTATACAACCTGAAATTCTTACTCTCTGCAGACATCCACAAAACAAAAGAAAAACCCCCAAAGGATGAATGATGGGAAAATGTCGGATTCCCAAAGCCTCCCTTTCCTCCCCCCCACCCACAAACAGCAGCTAAAGCATCAACCCTCCCTCCTCCTGCCTCAGTAAAAGCATCAGACCCTCACTGTCTGCCATGCAAGCAACAGTAAAACCCCCAAAGAGACCATGATCTTGAGTTCATGAAAAAAAACCTGCTGTTCATCTGACATACCACAGCTCTCTCTCTCACTAACAAGGGAGAGAAAGGTATCACTCCTGCAACAGCGAGAGGGCAGAACAACAACTCACTGTTCTGATGTTACAGTCTGCCCAGTCGTTTTTATTTCGAGTTCCCCCAATTCGAGAATCGGCAGCATACTCTCTGTTACTATCGAGGGAGAGAGTGTGATCCCTCGAGTGCAGAGGCCCCCCAACCCCCCAACAGCCTCTTAATGATCCAGTCTCCCACGATGCTTCAGTTGGCGACACTGGCGAGGAATTGGGTCGTCCACAGGGCCACTCATCTGCCAGCATGCTCCTGGAGATATTGATAATGGCCACTCGGTGAGCTCCGAAAGTGGGAACCCACGGTCGTGAAGAGCTGCAGTTTAAGTGCAGCTCTTGATCGCAGGACTCCAACCACCGTCAAAAGCAAAGAAGAATTTAAATTATTTCACAAATGGCTTGAAGAGGTCACCCCCTGGCGCCATCCTTAGCTCCTCTTTCAGTCTTATCCCATGACTTCTAGATCTATTCTCACCCAACCTCTGGAAAAAGCTTGTTTGCATTTACCCATAATTTTGTACACCCCTAACAAATTTCACCTCATTTTCTGACATTCTAGGGGAAAAAGTCTTAACCTATTCAACCATTCCCTATAGCTTAGGTCCTCAAGTTCTAACAACAACCTTGTAAACTTTCTCTGCTCTCTTTGAATATTATTGATATTATCTCCTGTACTTTGGTGATCAGAACTGCACACAATACTCCAAATCAGGCCTCACGATGTTATACACTTTCAACAGAACATCCCATCGCCTGTACTCAGTACTTTGATTTATGAAGGCCAATGTGCCAAAAGCTTTTTTATGACCCTAAATACCTGTCACCCCACTTTCAAGAAATTATGGATCCCTGCTCCCAGATCCCTTTGTTCTACCAGACTCATCATGTAAGTTCTACCCAGGTTTGTCCTCAGAAAGTGCAACACCTTATGCTTACCCGCATTAAATTCCACCAGTCGTTCTTCAGCCCAGTTTTTCCAGTTGGTCCAGATCTCACTGCAAGATTCGATAGTCTTCCTCACTGTCCACTACACCCTCAATCTTAGTGTCATTCACTATTTTGCTGATCCATTTTCATACATTATCATCCGGATCATTGAAACAGATGACGAACATCGATAGACCCAGCATCTATCCCTGTAGCTCACCACTGGTCGCAGGCCTCCAGTGAGCGAGGCAACCATCTACTACCACTCTTTGGCTTCTCCTGTGAAGATAATGTCTAATCCGATTTTCTACCTCATCCTGTATGTCAAATGACTGAACCTTGTTGACCAACCTCCCATGTGGGACCTTGTCAAAGGGCTTGCAAAAGTCCATGTAGACAACATTCACTGTCTTGCCTTCATCAGCTTTCCTGGTCTGTCTGTCTAGGTACCATATCCGATGTGGACTTTGGTGACCATGGTTTTCCATCTAGATCTATCCTTCGTTTTTTGGATGACTTCCATTTCCTCGATGTGTAGCCACCTGGCTATGCTTTTGATGTACGTAAGCCAAGGTCTTCCTCTAGGTTTGCTCCCCTCAATCTTTCCAGAGAGTATGAGTTTTTCTAGTTCATCTTTCCGCATGATGTGTCCTAGGAATCTGAGTTGTCTTTCTCTTATTGTTGGTATGAGTGATTGAACTGCTTGGGCTCTTCTGAGAACTTTCTGGTAACTTGCTCAAAAAACTTAGTAAAATTGGTTATACAAATACTCATATATCTGGTCCCTTGGAATACCTTCCAATAATTTTCCCACTACTGATGTCAGGCTCATGGCCTTTAAATTTCCTGGTTTATGTTTACAGCCTTTCTTAAACAGTGGACCACCATTAACCATCCTCCAATCCTCAGGTACCTAACCTGTTGCTAAAGATGTTTTAAATATCTCTGTTAGGACCCCTGCAATTTTTGCAATAGCCTACTTGTCAGGCCTTTGTCCACCCTAAATTGCCTCAAGACAGCAAATACCTCTCCCTCTGTAATCTGTATAGACTCCATGAACCCACTGCTGTTTTGCTTCACTTCGATAGACTCTGTGTCTGTCTCCCAGGTAAATACAGATGCAAAATATCAGTATAATGTCTCCCATGCATAGATGACCACTCTCATCTTCAAAAGGACCAATTTTGTCCTTTGCTATTATCTTGCATTTCTTGTACTCCTCAAGTGCCTCATTTGTTCCTTCCTGCCTCTATCTGCCATGGACTTCCTTCTTCTTCTTCTGTACCAGGGCCTCAATATCTCTTGAAAACCAAAGTTCACAAAACCTGTTATCCTTGCCTTTCACTCTGACAGGAAAATTCAAGCTTTTTCTCTCAAAATTTCACCTTTGAAGGCCTCCCATATATCAAGAACACATTTGCCAGAAAACAACCAGTCCTAATCCACATTTGCCAGATCCTAAAATCAGGCTGAGTGATGCCACAAGAACCTCTCACTCAATGTCAGCAAGACAAAGGAACTGATTGTTGACTTCAGGAGTAGGAAACCAGGGGTCCATGGGCCAATCTTCATCAAGGGATCAAAGGTGAAGAGGGTCGGCAATTAAAAATTCCTCAGTCTTACCACTTCAGAGGCAAAGCATGCCAGTACAATTCAGAAGAAGGCATGGCAGCAGCTCTACTTCCTTAGAAGTTTGCGAAAATTTAGCATGACATCTAAAACTCTGAGAAAATTCTATCAATGTGTGGTGGAGAAAATATAGATTGGTTGCATCACAGCCTGGTATGGAAACATCAATGCCCTTGAGTGGAAACTCCAACAAAAAGTAATGGATATGCCCTAGTCCATTACAGGTAAGACCCTCCCTACTAGTGAGCACATCTACATGGAGTGCTGTTGCAGGAAAGCAGCATCCATCATCAGGGACCCCCACCACGCACGCAGGTCAAGCTTTCTTCTTGCTGCCGCCATCAGAAGGAAGGTACAGGAGCCTTAGGACTCACACCACCAGGTTCAGGTACAATTATTACCCCTCAACCATCAGGCCTTTGAACCAAAGGGGATAATTTCAACTTCAACCTCAACCTCACTCGCCCCATCATTGAAATGATTCCACAACCTAGAGACTCACTTTCAAGGACTCTTCATCTCATGTTCTCAATATTAATTGCTTATTCATTGTATTATTGTTATTATCTTTTTATTTTGTACTTGCACAGTTTGCTGTTATTTGCACATTGGTTGTGTGTGATCTGTGTTCTACCGTGTTTCTTGGATTTACCGTGTATGTCCACAAGAAAATAAATCTCATGCTTGTATATGGTGATATAAATGTACTTTGATAATAAACTTACTTTCAACTTTGGCCTTTCTTCAATTTAGAATCTGAACCCAAGAACTAGACCATCTTTGGTATCTAGCTGCGATATTGGTCATTACTAGGGTTTTATGTGTTGTTTGCATTAATTTCCATGCAATAGGTTTTTAAAATACTGCTTGTAAATGAAATAAAATCTAAATTAAATGCATAATTAGTCCATGAATATTATAGTTGGGGGGGGGTAAAATTATGTAGTTTAATTAAAGTTACCAATAAAAACCTACATATTGAAAATAGATATTATACAAACATTATATTTAGTATATTTCTCTTTACATAGCTACTTACCGATGCATAATTTTCTTGATTTCAGTGTTGCTTTCCACAGTCTGCACGTTGTTTCTTTCTTTTGAACCTGGTATAAAAATATTCAGCTCATTTTTATCTCTAGCTCTGGAGCAATGACATAGAACTGACCTTGGGAAAAGCATTGAATTTCGAGATTAAGGCCAACATCTTTCAATGATTGTAGTTGTGCCTTGTTAATCCTCACAGCGAAACTAAGCTGAACAGGGAACTGAATTGACTTGAATTGAAAAGGTAAATCAGATGGGATAATTGATGTCCTAGATATGAAGGCATTTTCCCCAATAGCTTTTCTAGGTGTATGGGGCGGCATGATAGTATAGCAGTTAGTACAGTCACCTTACAGTGCCAGCAATTACTGATCGGGGTTCAGTACCCATCACTCAGTGTAAGGTTTGTACCTTCTCTCAGTGGCCGTATGGGTTTCCTCCAGGTGCTCCAGTTCCTTCCCACATTCCCAAGATGTAGGCTTACGTTTAGTGAGGCGTAGGCATGCTACCTTGGCACAGGAAGCGTGGCGTCAATCACAAGCTGCCCCCAGCACATTGCAAACGTTGACACAAATGGTGCATATAACTCTATGTTTTGTTGTTTCAATGTACATGTGACAAATAAAGCTAATCTAAACAGTATTTTATCTTAATACTATTAATGCAACCTGAGATGTATGGGGTAGTAATTCTTGAACTGATAGTCCAGAGCCCCTGCATAGTATTGGTGGATCCAAGTGCATGATTGGAGCTCCTTCTGTGAGTTTAAGATGATATGGTGACACACCAGGTGGTGACAGAGAATTTAAAAGTGCAAAAGGAAAAAGGAAAATTGATGTGTGTCAATAGATTTTAAATGTTCAGATTATCTAGAAAGCATCAAAAGAGGTTCTTCACTCATGGTCTGAGCTAACTTTTTGATACTGAAGTGGCTCTTTCATGCAGCCATTGGTGATTCAAGTGGCATTGAGTGACATTTGGGGAAACAGCTTGCAGCAGATTGTGAAGTAACATAGTAATTTGGCCAAGTTTTCCATTATAATTATTCCTATTGCATCTTTCCAAATTTGAATAAGTTCAAAACAAACTCTCTTATGCTCTGTCCGCCAGAGAAAGCAGGATCTCCCAGTGGCCACACATTTTAATTCCACATCCCATTCCCATTCTGATATGTCTATCCACGGCCTCCTCTACTGTAAAGATGAAACCACACTCAGGTTGGAGGAACAACACCTTATATTCCGTCTGGGCAGCCTCCAACTTGATGGCATGAACATTGATTTCTCTAACTTCCATTAATGCCCCTCCTCCCCTTCTTACCCCATCCCTTATTTATTTATTTATTTATCTATCTATCTATCCTTTTTTTTCTCTCTCCCCTTTCTCTCTCCCTTTTTTCTCTCTGCCCCTCTCACAATAACTCCTTGCCTGCTCTCCATCTTCCTCTGGTGCTCCCTTCCCCCTTTCTTTCTCTCTAGGCCTCCTGTCCCATGATCCTCTCCCTTCTCCAGCTCTGTATCCCTTTTGCCAAACAACTTACCAGCTCTTAGCTCCATCCCTCCCCCTCCTGTCTTCCCCTATCATTTCAGATCTCCCCCTCCCCCTCCCACTTTCAAACCTCTTACTATCTTTTCTTTCAGTTAGTCCTGACGAAGGGTCTCGGCCCGAAACGTCGACTGTACTTCTTCCTACAGATGCTGCCTGGCCTGCCGCGTTCCACCAGCATTTTGTGTGTGTTGCTTGAATTTCCAGCATCTGCAGATTTCCTCGTGTTTGCGTCTCTAACAGATAGATCGCATGTCAAATGTGTAAACATATTGGTCTTCAAGTGCAATTTTTTTTCCAAAAGCGTGATGTTTTAATAATGGCTTTTAAATCTTCTACTTTAGTAACTTGTGGAATTACTAGTAGTGTTTGATGAAAATCTCCAGCTAGCACTGAAGTTACGGTCCCATTAATTTATGATTGTGTCAAAGATCTTGCATTGTTCAATCTAATGCTTCAGTGGCTGCTTTGTGGACTATTGTACATTCATCCCAAACAATCATTCATCCAAAACTTTCCTTTTGGAATTTGTTTCCTTTGGAGTTCCTTGATCAATGTTACATGTTAGAGTCTCCACATTAGTCAAACTTAAAGGGAGTTCAAGTGCAGTATTCAGTGCTTCCCCTGTCATCTTGACAATGGTGTTGCATGATTTGTTACCTTTAGCACAGGGTGGGGAGGGGAGCTGATATTTTTCTTTGACTGACTTCCATGGTTTTCTTTATTTTGTGGCTATCTGGAGAAGATGAATGCTTTCTTAATAAATAAACCTTTGAACCAAATTGTTAAAGCAACATCAATGATGCCCCACCCAGAACAATCTTTGAACTTTGGCCAAAAGTAGATTAGTAAGGGAAATTTTTCCTGTCCTGCCGGAAGCATCCAAAAAAAAAACAATGATTCATTCAGAAACAGCGGTCGGTTGCAGTCCGGGTCAGAGAGCACTGTAGTCAAAGATCAGCGATCCCCGTGGAGAGATGTCAGATACGCAGAAGAACGTAAACCTGTGATACCCGTGCATCCAAGATTGAGACTGGCAGGCCCAGTGGACAAGAGGTGGTTATCCCCCAAGGTTGGCGGATCCCAGCATTGGAAGTCCATATGAATGTCGAATTTAAGGCCTGGAGTTTAGGGTTCCTTGATTGGTGAGTCCTGTGTTTGATACCAAAGATCAAAGCCCGAAAGTCGAAGACCAAATTCAGTGCGTCCGGAAAATGAGGCCCAGTGTTTGAAGCCCCTGGGTCAGCATGTCTGAAAGTCAAAGTTCCAATTTCTGTCAGTCTGCAAGTCAACTGGGGGAAGTCAGAGGCCTGATGTTCACTGGAGGCTGAACGCCTGGAGATGGCCTGTACCGGGTTGGATGACTGTCTACGTGTTTGACTTGCTGGGTGGATAGGAGGGGAAAACAAGGGGCTAGTTTTGCTGTTGTTGTTGCTTGCATTGTTCTGCTGGATATTGTGGCAATGCTAAATTAGCACAGAATGTGTGATGACTCTTATATTCTGCCCCCAGCACTTCATTAGGTTGTGTTAGTTGTTAACGCAAATAACACATTTCACAGGATGCTTTGATGTACACGTGATCAGTAGGTGCATCTGAACCTGAAGCCTTGATCATGGTAAACAACCTCTGTAATTACATCCAAGGCATTTATTAGGTATCTAACTAAACTTGGTTCTTTGTCTAGGATTCATTCCACTGGTCTCCCACTGAAACCTGGTACACAAGTTCTTACTTCCTGTTTAAGGTTAAGGTAGAGGAAAAATAGTCCACCTAGACATTTAGTACCTTAAAAATAGATCTGAAATTTTCAATGGGGAAATCTAATATTAGACTCCTGTTGAGGTACAGCATGTTAGGCCTCCTTTGGTAGGGGTGGGGGTGCAGTTTATTGAAGCTATGGTTTAGTGAACATCCTGATGCCAAGTCTAAATTACATGCAAAATTTTGGATTTTTGTGTTGTTTTATTTATGGGATATTCTCTGGGTCCAACCAAAAGCGAAATTCTTCATCCTTTTTCACAATCACAAAACAGTGCTGGTTATCAGCTGCTGTAGGTCTACCCCATTAGCGCGTTGCTGGATAGCGGTGGAGTCGGAGTTGTCACGCGCCACGTGGCAGCCTCCTTCGGACAGGAAGTCGGCGCGCAACCCAACGGATGGTGCGGCTGCTTGTCTTGGATGCCTTTGCTGTGATCGCATTGGGCACTGGTAATGTAGAATGTTGCGAGTCCAGTTCACTGGTTCATTGGTGAGACCGACAGCAAGGGAGCAGCATGGCCTTGGTTGCGGCACGGACCGGGCCCTCATTCATGCTTTGGGGTCACCTGTTGAGGTCACCGATGCAGGATTCTGTGCTGGGTTGGAGGCTGGCTCCTACTATTGGTGTGCAATTGGTGGAAGACAAACTGGATTACGTTCGTCTGCGACTGCATGATATAAGGAATTGCTGCAGACTGTTTTTGCAGAAAAGTGGCTTCAGGACAACATCCATACACCATCAATCTACAGGTCATGACAGTCAGAGACTAGGACTATATTTTTTTGATATTTTTTGTAACTGTATGTTTATATGTGCCGTATGTGCGTGACTGCTGGTTTTATGTTTTGCACTTTGACCCCAGAAGAACACTCATAAACTCAAACTTGAACTATATATGTCGTGATAAATGGATATTTACTCTCAAAGGCTTACTTAAAATCAATGCTGCCGACATTTTTTTATCATAGCAACCATGAAAATTGCTTATGAATTAGGCTTCTAAAATGTGGATACTTGGCCATGATTACAGTCCAATCATTTCTTTGTGGACACGTAATAGAATGTTCTAGTCAGTCATGTGACTTGTAACTCTAGGGGTAAAATGCCAGTTGAGTAAACACCAAGGTGGCTTTGAAAATGCAACTATTCCTTATTGCAATCACCACTTAATGCACTGGCTTGAAGTTTTCTTTCCAGTAACTGAAAATGCTTGACTTTATCAAACAAATGATAAGAGCAAAAGAGCACTCTGAATTGAACCAACAGAAAAATGAATAATTTAAGATTTATATAAATGGTAATCTCACATTGATTGGCGAGATTGATACCTCAATAAACAGGGATTAAATGCAATGTTATCAGAAAAATAAGTCCTTTTTTCCCTTTTCCCCCTGTACAAAATGTATTCCCCTCCATAATTTTCTCTCAAAGTCAAAGGCTCTAACTAATGAATTGAATTAAAGTAGGCTCACTGTTCATTAATATAATTTTTTTGTCAGTAAAATTTCAATCAAATGCGCACAAATAACTCTACCTTTCGATTAGGGTTGCTTTAACAAATGGTTCTGCATGTTTGGGACAAATGTGCTGATTAGAAACAGAGCAATTTTTCTGGTGTTAGTGGGAATATTGGTGACTAGAAAGCCGCTGTTTTAATGGATTCTGAAAGTTGAATTGCAAGCTATTATATCTTAGAATATCAACAATGGAATAGCTGTCAAGGCTTCTTGAATATCTGAAAGGATGAATGATTTAATTATATTTGTTTAAGATGTATTTTCCATAAGGCAGATAATAGTCTAAACACAGCTCCAATGCAGAGTCCTTCAGGGTAACAAGAGAAAACTTGTAATTAACTATTGTGGATACTCTTGCGTATTCTCAGAAACCTAAAGCATTATCCCTTTAGGTAGAACAGACAAGTATATCACCATTAACGGCTAAATAAAGTGTCAGAGTTGAAATTCGACACGTTTTCCTGTTCATCAATCACAATGACAGCAGAAAATTCATGATAATCAAAAGGAATGGATACTTCAAGTTTTTATCTACATTTTCCACAGATCTTCCACGAAAGTTATGATGGACGGTCGGGGGATTGCTTTTCCATCCTAACTTCAAGACCCCTTTTCTCTGTCTATTTATGCTTTTTATTGATTAACTGTAGCTTAGAGTGTTATTCAAATTTACTTTTATATTTTTAACATTTTGAATATGTTAAATTACTTTCATCTACTTTAAGATATCCCTGATTATCGGCAAAACAGGCATTTGGGGGCATAAGTTGACCAGGGTTGTCAGGACAGTACTGTAGGCAAGGCCTCTGGGTGTGCAACCAAGGCTTTCAGGCAGTTGAGTGCTGTGCCCTTCCAGAAGATTAGCCCAGTCCTACAACCAGCAGAGTGGACAACGCAGGCAACAGGTTAGACCATGTATGATCTGACCCACCAGAGAATAAGTTCCAGCCAGGGGTATATGCAGAAGAAGATAACAGGGGCACTCACACTGGGCACATTAAATACACCTGCAAAAAGTGCAAGACTTTTCTCTAAATGGAGTTAACCCTCAGAATTAATGGAATTGAATTGGGATTGGTTTATTATTGTCATATATACTAAGAAACATTGAAAAGCTTCTCTTGCATAAACTATTGCATGGTGCATTGAGGTAGTACGAGGTAAAGCAATAACAGAATGCAGAATAAAGTGTAACACTAACAGAGAAGGTGCAGTGTGGGTATGTATACAGTAAGGTGCAAGATCATAAGGAGCTAGGTTTAGCATTTGGCAAGGCTACTCTGTAAGGGCGTATTCAGGAGTTATGGAATACAGCAAATATTAATTTCAACAGCAACCAATCTTCATATCTGAATGTAGATTGTAGATTGAGTCTACAATGCAGCTCAGAACAATGGTCATCCTTGAGTTGCAGACTGGAGCCAATTGTGAATCAGGAAATATGCCATTGACCAAGAAATATGCTGCTGGCCTGAGATGTCTGCATATGCATGAATGAAGCTCAGAAATGGTGACGAAAGTCATCCTCAATATTGTCGGGACTGCTTCGGAAAAAGAAGAGGAGAAAAAAGGGTTTGTGGAGGAAAGAGTTTGAGAGGTTTGGAGAACAAAAACCTTTTGAAATATTAATAAATTCACATTTTCCCAAAATCTGAGAAAATGATTGTAATGCTAATGTAATTAATATTAATGCTAAGATAACATTAAGCTAAAACTTAACAAAGCTTATTAGTACTGAGAGATAATTATCATTATAGTTTAACAACTTTAGAAATGTTTGCACTTTCCCATATCTGACATGGATATATGGGTAAGCAGGCTTTTTCCAAAAGCTCTCTTCTGGAAAGCACTTTTGAGGTATTAAAACAAAATAACATCATGCCATCTTCAAAGTTTCTTCTGCCAGGCATTCATACAACCATTCTACTTAGTCCTCCTCATCTAATTACCTCAGTCATTGCACTGTAGACACTTTAAAACACTGATTGTGATGTTGTTTATATCGTAAAGACATGCTGGTATGTATGTATTTATGCACATATCTGTATATCTTTCATACCTGTACTTAAAACTTTATTCTTGTATAATTCTATTCTTTATAATTGTTGAATTTTGTTTTTATTGCATATCACAGCAACACACAGCAAATGTCTAATACATGTAAATATAGTTTATGGTGAATAAAATTGATCCTTGATATGCAATGAGGTTTGAGACACTTATTGTTTTCTTTCCTCTTCCTCGATTTACCAAAGCACATCCCAGAAGTCAATAACTGGCCGAAGCAGATCAGTAGTTGTCACAGAAACTAAGTTCAAAAGTTGCTTATCTCCTGCAGTTTCTAAACCTCCAAAAATGCCCCCCAAACCAGCTTTTTTTTTTAGCATTGACGATTGAATGGTAACTTGTTAGGTTGGATTTGCACATTATTGAGGACAGGATGTAACTAGGTAATTTTCCACCTTACTGGAGAGATGCCAGATTTGTACTGGAAGAGTACTCAGCCAGATAGTTCTGATTTTCAGGACTCCATCTGGGATATTGTCAGGCTCCAATAGTCTTGCTGCATCCGGTGCCCTGGTGAAGTGAACTGGCTAATGGCTGCCTCCTGAGATGCTAAGTTTATAAAGATTATTAGGTTGCTAATATTAGTGTTCAATTTTATTGCTGTGTTATTAGTATTTATTATATTTAGAGATACAGCATGGCAACAGGTCCTTCTGGCCCAGTGAGACCACGCCACCCAGTTACATGATGTGACCAATTAACCTACTAACCTGTTTGCCTTTGGAATGTGGGAGGTGCTCATAGGGACCTCATTGTGCATGTTCACAGGACTTGGTTTTGGCTGAATTATGAATTCTACCATCCAACTGGACCTTGTCATCCAACATGGGGTATATGGGGTGTCAGGGAGGGGTAGCACCTCTGGTGGGGGAACATGTCGCGTCCTTTTCAAGGCGGTTAGTCCACCTTTGGTCCCCACCTGGACTCAGCTCTCACCTGTGGCTCCCCGTAGCTGTTTGCATGCGACAGCGGCCACACCACGGGCAACGGCTTCGACAAGCCAGCTAAACCAGGTGAGGGCAGCCGACGGGTCTCAAACCCTCTGTGAGATAGGGAGTTGTCTACCCCAGTATGTGAAGACAGACTCTGGCGGATTGAGCGGACGAGACCAATGGAAGGTCCAACAGTCAAGAAGGCGGTCTCTGCAAGCGTCGTGGAACGTGTAGAGCAGGACAAGCCACAGAAGATGTCCTGGTCATCCACTCGCCTAGTCCCATCTCCAGCCGTCTCGACTCTGTCTTGCCACTGGATCCAGATGAGAATTGGGAAGAGAGAGTGAGGCTGACACTGCGCAACTCTCCCTCATTTAAATCCAAATCACGTGCTACTCTCGACACCATCAAATGCTGTCGAGGTCCCCATCGACGTCGATGATAACACACAGTATCAAGGAATCAGGAGTTGTTATGATTCCATAATGCACTCCCTACAAATTGATCAGCAGATCCATTAACAGTAGTGACTGACACACCCATTTGCCGGAAACACACAGCTGGTCAGGCAGCATCTGTGGAAAGAGAAACAGATTTACCACTTCAGGCCAAAGGTCGTTAGCCTGTACAGCAGCAGCATCGTAGCATAACACTATTACAGCACCTTAATTCAATTCCAACACTGTCTGAAGGTTCTCCCGATGACCGCATAGGTTTCTGCCGGGTGCTCTGGTTTCCTCCCACATTCCGAGAACATACAGGTTAGTAGGTTAATTAGTCACCTGGGTGGAAATGTGCAGCACAGGATCGTTGAGTTAGAAGGCTCTGTACCTGTGCTGTATCTCTAAATAAACTAAAAAAATAAAACAGCAATAAAATCGAGCACTACCATTAGCAAAAAATAGCACCAAGTGCCTTTGTAATTAGTGGAGCAGGCTGATTTGTCCTGGTTATTATGGATATCAACAATATAAATGGCTTAAAAATGTCTACAATTTCACAGTGCTCAGATCCACATTTTCTTCCTAACAGCAATTTTTCAAATAAATTAGTTTGTAATAAGTACATAGCCTGTGATGATTACATTTAATCTTATTCTTTTAGCCCAAGAATATGTTGCAAGGCACTTCAGCAAAGCTAATCTCAGAAAACATTAAGCACTGGATTACTTAAGGACGTATCAGGACAAGAGACCAAATGCTTGGTAAGGAAGTTTGGTTTTAAGAACCATTTTAAAGGAGGAAGATAAAAATTTAGAAATTTAAGAATGGAATTCTAAATCAGCTGAAACCGCAATTGGCAGAGTAATTACATTTGTGCAATGATGAACGAAGGAGGGTAGAAAATACGCTGGACCCTTTTATTGATTTATTTATTTACAGAGATACAGCATGGCCAGGCCATGGCGCTCAGTAATCCTCTGATTTAATCCTAGCCTAATCACGGGCCAATTGACAATGATCAATTAGCCTACCAACTGGTATGTCTTTAGACTGTGGGAGGAAACCCGCGCGGTCACAGGAAGAATGTACAAACTCTTTACAGGGAGTGGCGGGGATTGAACCTGGGTCATCTGTACTGTAAAGCATTGTGCTAACCACTATGCTACTGTACCACTGTACACGGTTGTAGATAAATCCTTCATGAACACCAGGATGTTTGGTGAGGATCTGTCGAATTACATGGCAGTCACAGAATATGCAGCAACTTTAAATAGTGCAGATTTTCCATGAAGCGTATGGAAGTAATTTTTATTATTTAGGAATTTTGAAGTAAAACATTGAAGATTACTGCAAGTTGCAGATTGGCTTGATCCTTTGAGTCACAAACACATCAAAACAATGGACGTCGCAGGTCAAGTCCTTCCCACCATTGAGCACGACAACTCAAAGAGTTGTCACAAGAAAGCAGCATCCATCATCATGGATCACGACCACACGCTCTCTTCTCTCTGCTGCCATCAGGAAGGTGGTACAGGAGCCTCAGGACACAAACCACTAGGTTTAGGAAGAGTTATTACCCCTCAACTATCAGGCTCTTGAACCCAAAGGGAGTAACTTCACTCAACTTCATTTGCCCCATCATTGAAATATTCCCACAATCTGTGAACTCACTTTCAAGGACTCTTCATCTCATGTTCTCAATATTTATTGAGTATTTACTTAAAATTATTACTTTTTCCTTTTTATATTTGCAAAGTTTGTTTTTTTTTTGCATACTGGTTGAATGCCCTAGTTGGTACAGTTTTTCATTGATTCTATTATGGCTGTTATTCTATTATGGATTTATTGAGTATGCCCGCAAGAAAATGAATCTTATGGTTGTATATGGTGACATATATGTACTTTGATAATAAATTTATTTGAACTTGGACCTTTGTAAGGCAAGACCTCAAGGCTGTCAGATACTGATGGCAAGTGAATTGTGACTAGACCCTTCATAGAAAGCTACCTTAAATCAAGTAATAACCCCCTCCCTCACGTGCATCTGACCAAACATCCCCTCTCCTGTGAGAATGAAATATGAAAGAAAAAACAAGAGAATTGCCCGAACCCAGAGTCAACCCTCAGGCAATATTAAGTTAGTTCAGAGTGTTAGGTGGAGCTAACAACATACTTGACTTCTGTACAGCAGGAACTCTATCTCTGCCAAGAACCACATAGCTCCTTATTGAAGATTTATACCACTGAAGCCTGTGGTGCATTCCAAATACAAACCACACTCTAGGAAAGATAAGAACAGCCGAATAATCAGCCTTGTGTGTGGAAAAAAACCCATTGGTCCTAGCATCTTGATCTGTTAAAATCTGAACAGTGCATTAGATCGGGCAGAAATATGCCCCTACTCCAGAAATACTGTATATTAACCTCCTCCTTTCACTCCTGTCCTGTGCTATACTTTTACCTGGTTGGGATTTGGAGTGACACTTGCACTGGCTCTTTGTTCTGGGTGCTGCTAGGGCCTCCAACACTGGAATCTGAGGCCATGCTTCCCCAGTTTTGGTGGCTGTGAATCCTGTAGTGATCTACAATAGATTTTGTACATCGCAGACATTCAGAAATCTTGAGAAATGCATAAAATAGATATACATAATTTTAGATGTCAAAAAATTAAAAACTGAATCAAAATCAGATGGATATTAGAAAAATATCCAGCATTGTAGCCAATTTGATCTGATTGAATTAAATAATTATATAAAAAATGTAACTCACTTTCAGCCATCGGTTCATAGCCATTTGCTGTTATTTTTTAGAAATACCATACAGTAATAAACTCTACTGGTCCAATGACCCCACACTGCTCAATTACTCGCATGTGACCAATTAACTTACTAACCTGTATGTCCTTAGAGTGTGGGAGGAAACCAGAGCACCCAAAGGAAACCCAGGCGGTCACGAGAAGGACATAAAAACTCCTTACAGGCAGTGGAAGAATTGAACCCGGGTTGCTGGTGCAGGAATAGCATTATGCCAACCACTATGTTACCGTGCTACCCAATGAAATCAATGGGGGATGATGGCAGACTAACATTTCGAAAGAGCCAATTAACACATTAGACTTCTAAATCTGTCAATAAATCCTAAACTTTTTTTTTGGTTGTGCACATATAGCAGTCTGGGATTTATGATTAATCAGTGATTTTGTCCATTCTGTGCTAGGCACGCAGTTCTGCATTTTTGTTATTTTACAAACCTCTATCAAGCTTCCACTAAATTCTGAAGTAAGCCCCATTCATTTAGTCCAGCTGATCAACTAAGTGTCATTACCTGGGGAATCATCTTTCACCCCCTCCTCAGTCAACCAAATCACCTCGAGCTCCTGTATCATTTCTCTACCTCTCCTCTTTATGTGGCTATCTCTCCTCTTCACTCTCTGTCCTGATACAGGTCTTCAACCCATGTTGACTCTTTCCTTGGTCAACAAAGTGGGTCTAACAAATCAGTAAATTCCCTCCTGTACCTGAAAAAGTGGCTTTTAAGTGTGTGACCATAAGCCCATAAGACCTGTTCATGGTCTTCTGTTGCTGTAGCCCAATCACTTCAAGGATCAATGTGTTATACGTTCAGAGATGCTTTTCTGCACACCGCTGTTGTAATGTGTGGTTATTTAAGTTACTGTTGCCTTTCTGTCAGTTTGAACCAGTCTGGCCATTCTCCTCTATCCTCTCTCATTAACAAGGCATTTTCACTCACAGAACTGCTGCACACACTGGATTTTATTTTTTGTTTTTTGCATCATTCACTGCAAACTCCAGAGACTGCTGTGCATGAAAATCCACGGAGATCAGCAGTTTCTGAGATACTCAAACGACCCCGTCAGCCACCAACAATCATTCCACGGTCAAAGTTAGATCATATTTCTTCCTTATTCTGATGTCTGGTCTGAAAAACAACTGAACCTCTTGACCACATCTGCATGCTTTTATGCATTTAGTTGCTGCCACATTATTGGTTGATTAGATATTTACATTGATGACCTGGTTTACGGGTGTACCTAATAAAGTGGCCGCTGAATAAATCCTGATTAATTCAAATTTGCAACTTTATCATATCAAGACCAAAATCCACCTAAATTATGCTGACCACAGCACTTAATTTCCTGAATGCTATTGTTTCTTTTGAACCAATATTCACCAAGCTCCTTGCTCCAGCTTCTCTGATTTGTATCACCAAAACAGGGGACTTCCTGTTGACCAAACAAATCTTCTTCTTCCTGCAACACACACAAAATGCTGGTGGAACTCAACAGCCCAGTCCTGCTGAAAGGTTTCGCGGCCTGAAGCGTCGCTGTACTCTTTTCCATAGATGCTGTCAGGCCTGCTGAGTTCCTCCAGCATTTTGTGTGTGTTGCTTGGATTTCCGGCATCTGCAGGTTTTCTCTTCTTCTTCCTGCCCATGGTATGGGGGACCTCCTCACGATAGATAGCCTCTGGAGTTTTCACTCACTATATATCTAAAATCCTTCACTATTATCCTTATCAGTTCTGAACAGTTATAGTTCGATTCAGTTGGTTCTGACTTATCAAGCTAGTCCATCTCCACTTTTCATTAGCTCTGGCCCAACCAAGGCTGCAGGTAAAATCAGAATCAGAATCAAGTTTAATATCACTGACATATGGTGTGAAATTCGTTGCTTTGTGGCAGCAGTACACTATGATACATAAAACTATAAATGACAATAATAAATACATCTGTAAAATTATATTAAATAAGTAGTCCTAAAAGAGAGCAAAAATAGGGAGGTAGTGTTCATGGATCGGTTCATGGTCCATTCAGAAATCTGACGATTCAGGGGAAGAAGCTGTTCCCAAAACATCGAGTGTGTGATGTAGCATTACCTCATTGTTCTTCTCCCAAATAAGGATCTGCCTCAGCTACGAGGAAATCTGCAGATGCTGGTATTTCAAGCAACACACATAAAAGTTGCTGGTGAACGCAGCAGGTCAGGCAGCCTCTATAAGAAGAGGTACAGTTGACGTTTACCTCAGATGTCATTTCTCTTCTTTTCCATGAGTCAGGCCATTTCAAATCAGTTACAGAAAGGTCAAATCAGAAACCAGACTCAGGCTATTTCACTTCAAGGACAACTGTTCTTCTTATAAGTCTACATTGATTCTCTGACCTATCAAAGAAGTCCTCAAAAATAACTTCTTATTTGGAAATTACGTCTCATAATTGGTAGGTCCGACGTTATGTTCACTTTTGATTAAGTTAATTCAGCGAGAGTTAGTTTAGAAAGTCAGTTTACAAACTGGTGGTCAGAAGGACAACCTCACAAAACAACAGCTGCCACTTCTTCCACCACGTGGTAAGAGCATAAACGTGAGCTTAACATGCACAAATTCTAGCAAGTCAGGCAGCATCCATGGAGGGGAATATACAGTTGATGTTTCAGGCCGAGACTCTTCAGCTGGACTGTTGAGCAACACACACAAAATGCTGGAGGAGCTCAGCAAGTCAGGCAGCATCCACCAAGGGGAATAAACAGTCAATGTTCTGGGCTTCTCCAGGACTCCAGAAAATAAAGGGTTGCCCATCTGAGACAAATGAAATAAAAGCTTTTCATTGCAATGCTCTTCCTCAACAGGCAGTGGAAGTAAAAGTATTAACTAACATCAGGTCGAAGTGGGACTTTTGATAAGAAAGGGATAGATATTTGCTTTGTCCACTTATCTACTGTCATTGACTTGTTCTGGCTGGTTTGCTGATTTTTAATTTCTTTAGGCCAACACCCGAAACTTCAGCAGTTCCTATCCCCGGCACTCCCCACCCACCACAGATGCTGCCTGACTTGCTGAGTTTCTCCAGCAGATTGCTTGTTGAATCATCCTGCTTGCGAGTAACTTTAGCCTGTTATATTACTTCCCATGTGTAACATTACCAGCAGGTAGTCCTGCTGAGCACTGTTCTTCATTTGGAAAACACACTGGCAAAATTTGCACAAATATTTTATTAATGCCTAACTGGAGACTGGCTAGAAGTTGCACCATCTACTGTGTTTAGTTAAGAAATTATGGTATGGTTAACAGATCTATAAATCAAATAACTGAAAATATTTCCTTTTCCTTAATTGCAATTGACTGTATAATGGAACAGTGCCATTGCATTCCAATTTGCTTTTTGTATTGACTGAGCAGGCAAAGTTACAGATGCAAAACAGCTGCCTTACAAATAGTTCAAGTCAGCTAAATTCCAAACCATAAATATGCACTGTGGGGTACCTATTATCACCTTGCAACTGCTCCTGTTACAGCACCTATAAACCAGGTTTGGTAGCCTGCAGGGACTTTACTAGATTCATTATTTTTTTAGAATATCAATCAGCAAACAGCTGCCATTGCTTTAAATATTCAAAACGGCATTAGACGGTACATTTTTTTCCAATGCTGCATGTTCAGTTTGCAATTAGCTGCAATTAAATCAAATATATCTCACAGCAGGTCATTAGGGCAAGGAAGTTATGACTTATATTGGAAATGTACTTGCTCTATGGATAAAAGCGTTTCTACTGAAATAGTTCATTACATTTTTTTCATTGCTAGGGTAAAATATCATGAGACCTGAAACATTAATTCTCTTTCTCTTCTCACCTGCCCCATCTGAGGAGATACTTCCAGAGTTTTCTATTTTGCTTTTACTATTCAATAATTTGCTTGTCGATTAATGGATTTATCAATAATCTTTCATTGATCAACTTGTGCTCTGAGAAAGTGGTGTGAGTGTGATACAAACCACCAGCGGACATGGTAATCATGAGCTTACTTGTCCCATTTAAGATAAGTTTGGATAGGTACATGGGTGAGAGAGGTATGGAGCCCTATGGCCCAGGTGCAGGTTTATGGGACTAGGCAGAAGAGGCTGGCACGGATTAGATAGGTCAAAGGGCCTACTTCTGTGCTGTAGTGCTCAATGACTCTGTTAAAAAGTAGAATTGACTACGGACAGGATCTACTGGCGTCTGGGTAGATAGAGTCTGATTAGGAGCAGTCAATATGGCTTCATATGTACAAAATTGTACTTGACAAGAATTCTAGAGCTCTTTGAAGACATAACCAAAATGGTAGACAAGGGCAGGGCAGTGGTTGTTGTCTATTTGGACTTCTGCAATGCCTTTCACTAGATCCTGCATGGTAGGTCAGTCTGGAAGGCCAGATCCCGTGGAATTCAGGGAGAGCTGATTAGGTCAATGGAATGAGTTGCCAGAGGAAGTGGCTGAGGCAGAAACAGATAGTTTCATTTAAGAAGCACTTGGTAGATATTAGGAAGGGCTGTGCTTTGAGTGATTTTGGCCACATGCAGAAAATTGGGACTACCAGAGTGTGCACAATGGTTGGCATGGACTGGTTGGTCCAATGGACAGTATCCATGCTAAATTGCTGCATAACTCTATGACAATGGATAAAGGAGATGTAACTACCTAATGTATCTACAAAATTCCTTAATATGTCAAGGATCTGCGTACCTGCATAAAGCAAGGAGGTGATAATGTCCAGGAATAAGATACCAGGTGATAAGAACAATTGATGCCAAAATGCTTGGCTTTTAGATAAGCACACGAATGCAGAGAATGGAGGGGTATGGACCTTGTGTAGGCAAAAGGTCTAGTTTAGTTTAATTACTGATTTAATTAGTTTGCCAGATCATCATGGGCTGAAGGGCTTGTATGTGTGCTGTACTCTTCTGTGTTCTATATTGGTGGTGACCCGAAGATACCACCCCCCCCCCCCATACCAGACTGTGATGCAGCCGGTCAGAATGCTGTCCACAGTACGTCTGTGGAAGTTTCGGGTGACAGACCAAATCTCTTCAAGCTCCTAATCAAATACAGCTGCTGTCTTGCTTTCTTTATAGTGGCATTGATATGTTGAAACAAGGTTAGATCCTCAGAGATCTTCACACCCAGGAACTTGAAATTGCGCACTTGCTCCACTTTATGAGGATTGGTTCATGTTCCCTTGTCTTACCCTTCCTGAAGTCCCCAATCGGTTCTTTCATCTCACTGATATAAGGGCAAGGTTGTTGCTACAACATCACTCAACTAGCTGGTATATCTCACTCCTGTACGCCCTCTCATCTCCATCTGAGATTCTGCCAACAATGGTTGTATCATCAGCAAATTTATAGATGGCATTTGAGCTACCTAGCCACACAGGCTCTCCGTATCCTCCACTGAGAACGCTCCAGCATTCTACACACTTAACGCCACTCAGAAACAGGAGAGACTTAGCAGATGCTGGAAATCCAAAGCAACACACACAAAATGCTGGAGGAACTCGGTAGGTCAGACAGCATCTATAGAAATAAATAAACAATCAATGTTTTGGACCAAGACTCTTCAACAGGCACTTTTGTTCGATATCAAATTCACTACTTAATCTATCACTCCCTCCTCCCCAGTAGTGCACGGTGGTTGTCGTGTGTACCAGTTAGAAAGTGAGCTGCCTTGTACACCTAGGCAATTTCCACAGCATCATTGAAACCGCTGCATTTATCAACAAAAAGGACAAGGATAACAGGCATATGGGAACACCACTGTTCACAGATTTTACTCCTGACTTATTATTAAAATTGGTTTATTATTATCACTTGTACCAAAATACAGTAAAAAGCTTTTGTTTGCATGCCTTTCAGAAAGATCATTCCTTACGTCAATATATTGATGAGGCAAAGAGAGAAGCAGAATGCAGAATATAGTGTAGCAACTACAGAGAACGTACAACTCAAGTAGACCAGCTGCTCTGCACTTTGAAGTACATTGCTATTGTTTAATCTTTGCTGGGTTTAAGATGTGGAGGTCAAAACCCAAAAGAATTGTGAAAATTCCTTCTCTGGAAGAACTGCAGCGGTTCAAGAAGGTGGCTTCCCATCATCTTCTAAAGAGCTTTTAAGGATGGGGAATGAACTCTAACCTTATCGGTCATTTCTGCATGACAGAAATCGAATAGAAGACAAACTGGGGGGTACAATGACCAAGTGTTCATAAATGCACCAGGTGTACTATGTTTCTACAGACTCTGAAGGTGTCCATTTGGTGATATGGGGAATCGTGGCCACAGAAGTATCCAACTACAATAATCCATAATCATATGATGAATCATATCCCCCACTCTACCACTGCTATCAATTCAAGATATTTAAATATTTTTTATTTACTTATTTTTAATATTTAATATTTGTAATCCAGGGAGCGGGAAGCAAGAATCAAATATCGATGTGATCATTGTACGTTCTAGTATCAATTGTTTGGTGACAATAAAGTATAAAGTATAAAAATATCAACACAGGTTCAACAAGGACATGTCAGGGGGAGCAGCAGTCATACCTAAAACTTCTGAAGTACCAGCCAAATATAACTGCATTACTTTGTTACAGTGTGCTATTAAGGTAAACAGGCACCAAAGAGCTGTATCATAGAGTTAGCTGCACTTCCAGCCAAGTTCCAGTACAGTTACAGCACTGTTATCTACCCAACAATGTGAAAAATTGCTCAGGTATGCCCTGTTTGAAAAAAGCAGGATAAATCCAAACTGGCTAATTACTACCCTATAAATCTACTTTTATCTCTCAGGAAAGTGACAGGAGTTGTCACTGACAATGGTCTCAGATAGCACTTACACATGATAATTTTCCCACTTGTCTGATTTGGGTCTCACTGGCACCATTCTATTCAAGACCTCATCATCGAGTCCCAAAGAACTGAATTTCAGAGGCGAGGTGAGAATGACCATCACTAACATCAAAGCAGAACTTGATGTAAGTGTAGCAGCAAGGAGCCCTAATAAAACAGTGGTCAATGGACGTAACAACAGGTTGGAGTTGTACCTTGCATATTGGAAGGTGATTGGATGTCAATTATCCCAGTGTGAAGACATCACTGCAGGTGATTCTCAGGGCAGTGTCCTAGGCCTAACCAAATTCTGCTGCTTAATCGATGACCTAAACACCTAAGGGCGGAGCTCAGGAGGACGAAGGCACCTAACGGTGATTCCTTTGCTTGCATCTTCAGAAACAGCTGTAGTTCTTTTTTTTTGGCGTGTGCCTGCACGCGTGCGAGTCTGTGCGTCTGCGTCTGCATGACCGTGCGTGCGTCCGTGATGATGTCCTTGTCATGGCTTTTACAAGGTGCGAAGTGAGAGAGAGACTGTGTGGTGTGCCATGGCTTTTACAAGGCGCGAAGTGAGAGAGAGTCTGTGTGGCGGGCCACTCTTCACGCAGACATTTTCGCAGTATTTTCCCTTTATTTTTACGAGGTCGAGTTGTGATCTCGACACTCAACCCAGCACGGATGGAAAGCCTACTTGGGAGTGGACCCGACTGGTTTCGAACCCAGGAACCTCCGCTCCCGGGTCTGGCGCCGATGTCGTTGCGCCACCAGCCGGCCTGAAACAGCCCTATTTTTATCTTTGATGCATCTTTTTTTCCTTTTCAAGGTACTTTTGAAGACCCTGACCTGGAGTTACACGCTGACTTCGGTTCGTTGCGGAAATGGTACCCGCTCTTGGGGCCTCACGACCGGCCGCTTTTCGATATTCCAAGGATGCAGCCTGGAAGACTAGCACGCCTTCAGGATTCTGGATTTTCATGGCTCTGGAGGCCAGTGGATTCAAGGCCGGTGCTGTCGCCTGATGCGTCGTGGGAGACGGAAGATCGTAAGTAGTGAGCTGGCTGCTGGCTGCGTGCCCAGGGACGTGAGTTCTTTGGGGGCATCTCTAAATAAAATAAAAGCGCTTGAAT
Source organism: Mobula hypostoma (assembly GCF_963921235.1). NCBI lineage: Eukaryota > Metazoa > Chordata > Chondrichthyes > Myliobatiformes > Myliobatidae > Mobula > Mobula hypostoma. The sequence goes on from NC_086109.1 coordinate 77,884,865, forward strand.
CGCCAATGAATAGAAGGCTATGGATCTAACAGAGGTAAATGGGAATAGTGCCGGTAGGTATAGCAGAATAGACCTGATGGGCCCCAGTGCTGTTTCTTTGTTACATGACTTTATGACTCTTTTACGTTCTCCTCATTTTTATCCTTGAATCAAAGTGTAAAATCAAAGACCACACTAATGATCAGATTCCATGCATCATTGATTCCATCCCAAAAGAATTATTGAGATTCGATTTGTGGTTTGCAATAGTTCATACTGGAGCAGATCAGTGCCTACAGGCTGATACAAGGAGTTAGCAATTTCCAGAGACTAGATGCACACCTCACACTGCATACCAGACAGACGAGGCGAAGGTGGAAGTTGATGACATCCCTCAGCCATTCCATTAACGTCCATGTCCATCTAGTCCAGCCAAATGGATGGGCAGAAAGCAGTTGAATAGGACCATTGAGATGTTGTGCTGGTTGCTGACTAGAACAGTGATGGAACCATTTGATCTTCTACACTTTAGCAACTTGAAACTTGGAGCCTGCTTTGTACCTAGACCCACTGCATCAACTTTGCATTTTTTTTTTGCAGAAGTCTGAAATCATCCCCTGAGTTTCAGTTTTCAGTAGAAATTCATGGACAGATAGAATCTGTCCATGAATCTGCAAAAAGGGCGGGAGGAGAAGATGGCGGTGTGATGCAGCTCGCAGCAGCCACTCCGGTGGTGATGTCTGTTTTCTGTCAATTAGGGTGCCGTGCACAATCCTGATTTGATGGAGACAGATGTGAGAGCACGGAGGAACATCTGGTGAAACTTCTGAAATGCCTGTTTCGCTGCCGCTGCTACTGTGTGATCCAGAATCTCCGGAGGGGAAGGCCCCGAGTCCTCGGCTTTGCTTGTTGCTCGGCAGCCGGGGCGGGGTCCAAGCGCTCAGCAGAGATGGTGCTCGGTGCTCGGTGTCAGAGGGCTGGTCGGAGGCTAGAAGTTTTCAGATGGACTTGAGTCTGCTGCGGTCGGGTGCTTCCAGGATGCTGCATCGGCAAGTTTGCAGAACTTGGAGGTTCATGGCAGGGAGAATTTCTCCCTTCTATTGTTTGCGTGAGATGATGAGGCTATCGGAACTTAGAGACTTTTTTTTACAGTGCCCATGGTCTGCTCTTTATCAAATTATGGTATTGCTTTGCACTGTTGTAATTATATGTTATAATTATGTGGTTTTGTCAGTTTTAGTCTTGGTTTGTCTTGTGTTTCTTGTGATATCATTCTGGAGGAACATTGTATCATTTTTAATGCAGCCATTCTAAATGACAATAAACGAGGACTGAGTATCCTCATAATCTAATGAACTCATCACCTTGAACAGTAATGGAACCATGATGGTCACTCTCCAGTAGCATCACATTTCCCTAGTACTGCTTAAAAACATCCTTACAAAACACGGACAATAAGGCATATCTTGCAAATAAGTGGATACCCCCAAGTTACTCCATTGGCTGAGTTGTTCTGTAGGTTGTCAGGTAACTTTTAATGAGTCCTTTAATTATCTTGCATTCCTACACCAAGCACTCATCGTCCGGAAGCAGCTAGAGAGCAGGTAAGGTAAATTTACATACTAATTTTAATCGGTGGTTAATAGATATCAGAGAGCATTCAACTTGTTTACTCCTCTGAAAAAAATTTAAGGCTATGGGGACAGACTGTCCGAGGTTGTGTTGGCGCTTTTCTAAAACCCCACAATACATGCTTACCATATCTTGTCTCTAACATGGAAATATTTCATTTCCTGAAACGTTACGCCTGTTTAATATCGTCCAGATTAATTTTCCTAGTAACCTTATATCGCAAAATTAATTTTAAAGCTTATTCTGTTCAGCAGATCTCAGTGGAAATACCTTCCTGTTTGCTTGATTGCTAAGCAAACATGAATAGTGACGATCCATGAAAATGACCTTTCAGCACCTTTACCCATTTCTGTCAGCTAAATTGCATTCCTCTGCAATTTGTCTTAACTGTGGATCACTCCTCCTGTCAACACTCCGGGTGCCAGCGTAAATTAATACAATGAGCAGCATGGACTGCCAGAGGCAATGTTCTTCATTGAAGATAAAGGTGCTAAGGCAAACAAGAGTGAAGTGCTAAAGATTCTTGGTTGTCTGGTCTGTTCTCCAGGGGTTTAGTGTAATGGTTATGCATATTGTCTACAACCTTGAATGTAATCTCATCAAAATCACACTGTGAAGTGGCAGGTTTATATTTCACATTTATAAGTTGTTCAGCACACCAAGTGTACGTCCACGCTAGACCAGATAAATCCGTAACTGAAGCTTTTTCTCTTCGTTTTGACCCTGAAATGGCGTTTTCCTCCCCTGAAAACGGAGCTTTTCTAAAACGCTCTCCAGAGTGTTTAAATCTGAAAACGCCAGTTGGGCGGTGTAGTGTGTACGGGGTAACTGGAGCTTTTTGAAAACACCGTCATGACGTGCTGGAACAGATGGTGGTGGCAGGGCGGCATTTCATTGTTTTCTTGAATGCAACCTCCAAACACCACAACAACAATATCTGACAATAGATGTGTAACAGTCTAATGTAACATTGTATGGAAATACAAGATAACACTGATGCAGACATGGTTTATACATTTAACAAGGTGCTTTATTAATGTATTGCTTGTGCGAACGTTCAGTAGATGCAATTGTCACTACTTCCAAAATGTCATTTTTAAGTAACACACATCAAAGTTGCTGGTGAACGCAGCAGGCCAGGCAGCATCTCTAGGAAGAGGTACAGTCGACGTTTCAGGCCGAGACCCTTCGTCTCAGCCTGAAACGTCGACTGTACCTCTTCCTAGAGATGCTGTCTGGCCTGCTGCGTTCACCAGCAACTTTGATGTGTGTTACTTGAATTTCCAGCATCTGCAGAATTCCTGTTGTTTCATTTTTAAGTAGTAGCTTATGTTTGGCATAGGCGTGAAAATGTTAAGGCCAGAAAAAGAAAATTGTAAGTTTCACTTTTACTCTGGTGAAAATAAAATCACTTTTGCCCAGTAACTCATTTTATTGCACATGTTAAATACAGCAAAATAATACAGAAAGACATGGCAAAAGTAAAGGCAAACAAATGAGGTAACAGCAAATTTCACTTTTGCCCAGTAACAAGCCTTATTGCATTTAGTTGTAGCTGCCGTCCCTTTCATTGGTGAAGAGACTATGGCTGTAGGAAAAGTTTCCAGGGCGACCCCTCTGTGGGAGTGGGGAAGATGTTGGTGGGGCCACCCGGGGGTCTGTGTGCCCTTATGTGTAGCTATTGTAGTAGCTGTGAGGCTGGTATTGTGGTGGTGAAAAGTACTTGGGGGGGGGGGGAGCCATCATATTCCTCATCATTGCAAATCCCTCTGCAACAGAGTTAGTCAGTTTTTCAATGTTCGTCGTCAGCCAGGTCATACTGTCCGTGAACTCCCTGTCGGTTGCCTCCATACACTCCATTATTTGTTTTTTTAGTTTTAAGTCCTCCTGCGCGAGAGCCAACAGCTGTCCGTCACTTGGGAATTTCTTTTTAAGTTTTTCTAGTCTGTAACTGGACAAACGCGCACCAAGTATACTATTTCCTCTTGGCTTGTTTTCCGTAGATGTGTCCTGTGCATGCCCAGTAGTAGGAGATTCACCCAAATACCCTTTTTAATGTGGACGGAGGTGTTTTTGAAAACACCTGGTGTGGACGCCTATCGTTTTTACGCGAAACCAGCGTTTTCAAAATTATCCGGTCTAGTGTGGGCGTAGCCTTAGTTTTTAACCCTAGTCTATAGCTGCTTTACAGAAAGCAGATTGTATACTAGGAATGCCAGTGCTAAGGTGTCTCAGTGCCATTTGGCTCTGCCATATATAGAACGCATTATGAGCCATGTCCCTTCCCTTCAACAAGATGGAGTGTATAATCCATCCCTCAGGGAAGGTGTGGTGCTGGATGACTGTCCACAGAACAAGGCTAACTATCAAGAGACATGAGGTTTAATCCAACTGTTGAGGTTGGAAAGATTAATTTCAAGGAACACTTGGACTATAAAGCTTGTGTTGGTAATAGTGACACAAGGTTAACTTAAGAATGTCCTTGATTCACTAATCAAGACACAATTGATTCTGAAGATGTTGGAAGTCCAGAGAAACACATACAAAATGCTGGAGAAACTCAGCATGTCAGGCAGCATGTATGGAGAGGTTAATGTTTCGGGCCTAGGTCCTTCATCACTCCTGAAGAAAGATCTCAGACCGAAATGTTGACTGTCCATTTCTCTCCATAGATGCTGCCTGACCTATCGATGTCCTCCAGCATTTTGTGTGTGTTGTCTTGATTCATTAATGTGCCCCAGGGAAAGTAATCTTCCACCCTTACATGGTGTGGCTTACATGTGACTCTGGACCCATCAATGCAGCGTATGTCCTGTTACCTAACAAAATACACCACTTGGCCCTTGTCTAAGTTCAATTCCAACAGCCACTCCTCTGCCCACTTTCTGATCCAAACTTCCATGAAAGAAAAGCCTTGCTGTAATCCATGCAGACAACATCTACTTCCCTGCATTTGCCAAACCTTCTGGCCACTTTTTCAAAGAAACTCACAATCAATTTCAGTGTGGCTATTAATTTGGATTGTAGACGTTTGTAAATCCTTGCTGAGTGGTAATTGTTGTCCATGTTGATCCAGAAGTGATTTTTCATGTGGGCAAAAGCCCTAAATATTACTTGTGAATTCCTAATGTGGTATCACTAGTCTTTGCTTAGCACTTTATGGAAGTTATATTCCCGTTAGTTTGTAACTTTGAAGCCTTATTTAGAGGTCTTGGTTAGCACCAGGCTTTCTTTGTTTTAATTTTTTTTCTTTTCTCCAAATCTTATTATCATGAAAGCCAACTGCCACTATTTTTATTGTGCGTCTTTCCCATGGCAAATTCTGAGCTGGATGGCATTAAGAGGTAACAAGATTCTTATTTTGGGTTTTCCGCGCAGCATTTGCAACTCATTTCATTTCCTCCTTTGCTCCCTTCATGAACTCTTTAATTAGTTCTTCTACAGGACAGTCTGCAAAAGTATGAATGTTATTGAGATGATAGATTGTAAGGAGGACTCTCCAAGGCCAGTATCCTGGCTGTTACTTTCAACCTGCACTTTCAACAGGAGCTCAATCACTGACGTGACTACTTGCGTTATCTTGTAAAGTCAGCAGTTTGCTTTTGAAGGTGCTGTCTCATTTGAGTGATGGAGTTCTCTGTGCTTTTCGAACCTGGTGGATACCTTTCAGTCATACTTTACTCTGACTTGTGCAGGTTTGTGACTGTTGAATATGTGTGAGCAACTGATGATAAGCCACCTTGGTACTTATGACTTAACCGCTACTCGGTGTACAGAGCTAGTTACATCCTCAGCAGAGAATGTACTTCTTGCTGTTGTTGGTAAAATCCCATCTTCCCCAGAACATACTGGTGCAATTCTACACTGCTATTATAGAAAGCATCCACACACCAGCCATTACGGTTTGGTTCAGTGCAGCATCCTCTCGCAATACGCAAAAACTACAGTGAACTGTCAGTCAGCAGAAAAGGTGATTGGCTGAGGTCTACCATCACTGCAGGACTTGTACGTGTCCATGACAAAGAAAGAGTAGAAAAAAAAACATTGCAGACGCTACCCACCCAGGAAACGCTCTTTTCCAAAAGCTCCCTTCTGGAAAGTGCTATAGGGCTATTATAACAAAACCTTCATGCTGTCTTAAATATTTCTTCCCCAAGCAATTAGTCTGATCAACCATTTCAGTTAGCCGAACCCCCTCTATCTATTACCTCTGGGATTGCATTGCACCATAGACAATTTTTTTTATAGGTATCCGTTAGTCTCATGAGACCATGGATTTGCGCCTTGGAAAGTTTCCAGGGCACAGGCCTGGGCAAGGTTGTATGGAAGACCAGCAGTTGCCCATGTTGCAAGTCTCCACTCTCCACACCACCGATGTTGTCCAAGGGAAGGGCATTAGGACCCATACAGCTTGGCACCAGTGTCGTCGCAGAGCAATGTGTGGCAAGGCTTGAACTAGCGACCTTCAAATCACTAGACGAACACCTTAACCACTTGGCCACGCACCAACACTGTAGACATTTTAAACCACTTGTAATGCTGCTTACATTGTAAATACCTATACGTTGACGTTTATTTATTTATACACCCCTAACTTCAAACTTTATTTTTATATAATTCTTTATTCGTTATCATTGTTAAATGTTGTTTTTTGTTGCATGTTGCACCCTGACCAACACACCACGGCAAATTCCTAATACAAATAAAAGTATATGGTGAATAAAGTTGATCCTTGATCCTTGATAATTACAGATGTCAAATTGCTTTTCCCTCTTGACGTTAGAATGCTACTACCACACACATGCTGAATTCCGCCATGTTGTCCCTGACATTGCTCTGGGAACGTATAAAATGCCTTGCTCGTGCTCTTCATTCTGTCTCTGTCTATGGTTGTATGTTGATCCCAGAAGACAGAAAACAGATGAAGTAATTCACAGCCATTAAACTTGCACCAAGAACTTAGAAACTCTGTATATGGTTAGTGAACCATTTTTGTAATTAAACTTCTTCTTAGTATAGGTATTGATGGTGTCTCAAGACAACATTAATATCTATAGTACGAAGTTTAATATCCTAACATTTCTGATCAAAGTCAATACAAACAGTTCAAATCCCAGAGGTCAGCAATCCACTCCTGTACTCATCCACTGAGCCTACCTCCATCACTCAGACACTCTCCTCATATCATACACACACTTTCAACAAGGGAATCAACCCTCTTGTCCAGATCCAGGTTTGCCTCATTCTGAAAGGGTTTGTGGAACAATCTATGTTCCGTGCCTATTCTGGTATCTGTCCCCCACTTTTCCTTCGCTACATTGACGACTGCATTGGCGCTGCTTCCTGCACGCATGCAGAACTCGTTGACTTTATTAACTTTGCCTCCAACTTTCACCCTGCCCTCAAGTTTACCTGGTCCATTTCCGACACCTCCCTCCCCTTTCTAGATCTTTCTGTCTCTGTCTCTGGAGACAGCTTATCCACTGATGTCTACTATAAGCCTACTGACTCTCACAGCTATCTGGACTATTCCTCTTCTCACCCTGTCTCTTGCAAAAACGCCATCCCCTTCTCGCAATTCCTCCGTCTCCGCCGCATCTGCTCTCAGGATGAGGCTTTTCATTCTAGGACGAGGGAGATGTCTTCATTTTTTAAAGAAAGGGGCTTCCCTTCCTCCACTATCAACTCTGCTCTTAAACGCATCTCCCCCATTTCACGTACATCTGCTCTCACTCCATCCTCCCACCACCCCACTAGGAATAGGGTTCCCCTGGTCCTCACCTACCACCCCACCAGCCTCCGGGTCCAACATATTATTCTCCGTAACTTCCGCCACCTCCAACGGGATCCCACCACTAAGCACATCTTTCCCTCCCCCACTCTCTCTGCATTCCGCAGGGATCGCTCCCTACACAACTCCCTTGTCCATTCGTCCCCCCCATCCCTCCCCACTGATCTCCCTCCTGGCACTTATCCGTGTAATCGGAACAAGTGCTACACATGCCCTTACACTTCCTCCCTTACCACCATTCAGGGCCCCAAACAGTCCTTCCAGGTGAGGCATCACTTCACCTGTGAGTCGACTGGGGTGATATACTGCGTCCGGTGCTCCCGATGTGGCCTTTTATATACTGGTGAGACCCGACGCAGACTGGGAGACCGCTTTGCTGAACATCTACGCTCTGTCCGCCAGAGAAAGCAGGATCTCCCAGTGGCCACACATTTTAATTCCACATCCCATTCCCATTCTGACATGTCTATCCACGGCCTCCTCTACTGTAAAGATGAAGCCACACTCAGGTTGGAGGAACAACACCTTATATTCCGTATGGGTAGCCTCCAACCTGATGGCATGAACATTGACTTCTCTAACTTCCGCTAGGCCCCACCTCCCCCTCGTACCCCATCTGTTACTCTTTTTTATGCACACATTCTTTCTCTCACTCTCCTTTTTCTCCCTCTGTCCCTCTGAATATACCTCTTGCCCATCCTCTGGGTCACCCCCCCCCCGTCTTTCTTCCCGGACCTCCTGTCCCATGATCCTCTCGTATCCCCTTTTGCCAATCACCTGTCCCGCTCTCGACTCTATCCCTCCCCCTCCTGTCTTCTCCTATCATTTTGCATCTCCCCCTCCCCCTCCAGCTTTCAAATCCCTTACTCACTCCTCCTTCAGTTAGTCCTGACGAAGGGTCTCGGCCTGAAACGTCGACTGCGCCTCTTCCTATAGATGCTGCTTGGCCTGCTGCGTTCACCAGCAACTTTGATGTGTGTTGCATTCATTGTGTGAGTCTACCCTGATTTGTCCTCCCAAAATGTAACACCACACTCTTCTCTGCATTAATTTCCATATATCACTTTCAGCCCATTTTCCTAACTAGTCAAGATCACACTGCAAGCTTTAATAGCCTTCCTGACTGTCCATTATCTTAAAGTCATCTGCAACTTTGGAAGCTTTTTAGGCTTGTCCTGTTATGTGTTTTGTTTCCTACTAAGACTTCAATATGAACACCTTTTCTCTAATTTGACTTCCCTTCACTTTCATCAAATTGCTCTATGCTTTACCTCTTTACTGGGATAATTTACAGAAAGAAATTAACTTACCACATCATGGGGATGTAGGTGGGAACTGAGGCCCCATGGGAATCTCACACACTGGCAAGCATGCAAACTCCATGCAGACTGCACTAGTGGTCAGAACTGAATTGAGATGTACTGAGCATTCCTGGGCTGTCTTGATGACCTTTGTGGTTTGGTGTTTTACATTCTGTGTTTTGTCAATTGTTTTTTTGCTGTTTGTGTGATTTGTTTTTTTCTTTGCTCATTGGGGGGGATCAATGTTTTTTATATGAACGTGTTCCATGGTTTCTTTATTTTGTGGCTGCCTGAGGGAAAATAAATCTTAGAGTTGTATATTGTATACACACTTTGATAATAAATGTACTTTGAATCTTGAATCTTTGAGAATTTACCTGGGTGACTGGAGCTGTAAGGCAGCTCATCTCCCAGCTGTATAATCGTTGTCACCATCGTTAGTGTTGATACTCCTCAATAGCTTCCAACACTGATTGGATTCAGTCATCACCCTCCTATTGAGAGATGTAGACACGACATCAGTGGACACTGGACACTTTCAGCAGGTGTAAGGGATTCTATTAAATTATTCATGCTTCACATGCACTAATGGGTAAAGTGATGCAATCAGTACCACATAAAGACTTCAATTGCTGCTTAAGATAACACAAAGAAGTCACACACTAATGACACAAAAACAGAGACACCTTAGTGAATATTTACTCAAGCAAAGCAATATCTAGGCCAAGTACATTAAATACTGATTCAGTAATTGATTAACCAATTGTTCTAATTGTCACAACAATGCAAGCAAGGGGTTTATTATCTCAAACAAGCCTTAATTACATCTTTATTATCCTCTGAGAGAGAGAGAGAAAAAAAACTTCTCAGGTTGACAACCTTTCATTAGACCTGGGACATTTAGATATGATGCATGCTTTAATATTTCAACTTTCAATTCTCTTCATCAATCATTGCTTATGCAGGAGTTCCTAACCTTTTTTATGCCATGGACTTTAAGCAAGGGATCCATGGACCCCAAGTTGGAAATCCCTAGCTTAGAAAAAGTGTTGAAAGCTTCCTAAAAAGAATTCTTAGATGTCAATATTACAATATAAAGAACAGCACAGAAACAGGCCCCTAGGCCCACAGTGTTGTTCCAATCAAATTAAACTAGTAATTAAATGCATAAATAAATTAGTACCTTCTAACTAAAAATAATCGTATCCAACTATTCTCTGCACATTCGAGAGCCTATTAAAGAGCATCTTGAGCTCCTCTGCTGTATTTGCCTGAACTACCAATAGTGGCCGTGCATCCCCAGCACCCATCACTCTCAGTGGAAAAAAAATTACCTGGTCAGCTAGTTTGAACTTACTCCTCTCACCTTACATGCATGCCATCTGGTATTAGATGCTTTGACCCCAGGATAAAATTTGCTAGCTGTTTATCTATGCCTCTCCTGATCTCATAAACCTCAATCAGATCTCCCCTCTGCCTCCACAGCTCTAGAGAAAACAAGGTAACTTTGCCCAGTGTCTCCTCACTAAATCAGGAAAACCCCTTGGGTATCCTCCACAACCTTCCTATAGTGAGGCGATCCAAAATGAATGCAGTACTCCAAGTGCAGCCAAACTATAGTTCTATAAACGAATGCAAGAAAATCTGCAGATGCTGGAGATCCAAGCTGCACACATAAAATGCTGCAGGAACTCAGCAGGCCGGGCAACATCTATGGCAGTCTACGATGAGGCCACACGTAGATAGGAAGAGCAAGACGTTATATTCCGTCTGGGTAGCGTCCAACCTGATGGCATGAACATCAATTTCCCAAACTTCCAGTAACTGCACCCCATTCCAGTTTCCCTCTCTCACCTTATTTTCTTACCAGCGATCACCTCCCTCTGGTGCTCCTGCCCTTTCCCTTTCTTCCATGGTCTTCCACCTTCTTCTATCAGATACCCACTTCCCCAGCCCTTTATCTCTGTAACTAATCAACTTCCCAACTCTTTACTTCACCCCTCCCCCTCCCGATTTCCCCTATCACCTACGACCTTGGACTTCTCCCACCTCTCCCCCACCTTCCTACCCGGAGTTCCCATCTTCTTTTCCAGTCCTGATGAAGGGTTTTGGTCCAAAACATTGACTGTTTTCTCTTTTCCATAGAGGCTGTCCGGCCTGCTGAGTTCCTCCAGCATTTTGTGTGTGTTCCTATAAATTTATAAAACTGCAACACAACTTCCTAACTCTTGAACTCAATGCCTCAACTAAAAATAGCAAGCACATTATGCATCTTCTTTACCAAATTTCAACCTACGAAGTCACTTTTCAGGGAGACCTGGACTTGGACCTGAATAGAGGTGTAATGAGAGGCATTGATCATGTGGATAGTCAGAGGCTTTTCCACAGGGCTGAAATGGCGAGCATGAGAGGGCATAGTTTTAAGGTGCTTGTAAGTAGGTACAGAGGAGATGTCAGGGGTAAGTTTTTTACGCAGAGAGTGGTGAGCACGTGGAATGGGCTGCTGGTGGCAGTGGTGGAGGCAGAAGCTATAGGGTTTTTTAAGAGACTCCTGGATGGATACATGGAGCTGAGAAAAATAGAGGGCTATGGGTAACCCTAGGTAGTTCTAAGGTAAGGACAAGTTCGGCAAAGCTTTGTAGGCCGAAGGGCCTGTAATGTGCTGTAGGTTTTCTATGTTTCTATGTTTACCCCTCTACACATCAATACTGTTAAGGGTGCAATATGTACAGTGCCTTTACATTAGAGCTCACAAAATGCAACACCTCATATTTCATTTGATTAAACTCCATCAGCCATTTTAAAATCGGAATCGGAATCAGGGTTATTATCACTGGTATGTGTATATTGTTAAAACTGTTACCTTGCAGAAGCAGTAAAGATACATCAAAAATGACTAAATTTACAATAAGAAATATCAAAAAGTAAATAAAGAGTGCAAAAAAAAACCCCAGGAAAAGTAGTGGGGTAGTTTTCATGGGTTCACGGTGAATCTGATGGCGGAGGAGTAGAAGGGGTAGAAGCTGTTCCTAAAATGTTCTCCCTCCTGATACTAGCAGCAAGAAAAGTGTATGTCCTGGATGGTGAGGATCCTTAATGATGGATGTTGCCTTCTTGAGGTACCACCTTTTGGTAAGGCCTCAATTGTGGGGAAGTTAGTGTCCATGTATCTGCATCTGATCTATATCCTTTGGCAACCTTCTGCACCATATCCACAGCAACACCAATCTTTTGCAAGTTATTTACGTTTGCACTAAAATTGAAACCACTGGGCTGGAAGTAATTGAGCACTTGCCTTTCACTAAAAAGAAAATATCTTTTCCCATCATTATGCTGCTGGTGAATTTCCAGTTACCCTTTATACCTCACAGTTGTCTCTGAACCCTTGCCATATCTGGAAAACAAGTAATGAAGGTGCTGGAAATTTGAAATAAAAATATCGGAAAAAGATATTTTTTCAGTCAGTGGGAAGTGCTCAATTAATTCCAGCGTTATGCCAGAACTTTCAAATTTAGCATAAAGTATAAATAACTTGTATCATTGCTTTTGAAAAATCAATTTTTATAATTCTTCAACAGTTTCTATAAACAGGAGTTATGAAGAGGAGTCTTTCCCAGTGTTGAAATAGAAATCCCACTGCAAGAAAAGTGAATGGAAATAATCGGCAAGTCAGGAAGAATCCATGGAGAAGGAAGCAGAACAGTTGTTAGCGTCAGGAATGGGACATGGGAAAAGTGAGAGGATGCATTCTTTAGATTGCAGAAAATATGAAGAGTGGAGGGGGGGTGAGGATGTGTTGGTTGGGTACAGAACTAAAACCAATGAGGTAACAATTCTTTAAAAAAAGCAGCAGAAGATCTCAAAGAAATATGAAAAAAAATTGAAACAAAGGTACAGGCTTATAACACACACACAAAATGCTGGAGGAACTCAGCAGACCAGGCAGCATCGAGGGGAAAAAAAGTACAGTCAACGTTACGGGTTGAAACTCTTTGGCAGGATGTCGACTGTACTTTTTTCCATACATACTGCCAGTCCTTTTGAGTTCCTTCAGCATTTTGTGTGTGTTGCTTGGATTTCCAGCATCTGTAAGTTTTCTCCTGTTTATGAATTGATTACAGGCTCATAACATTTCCTTCTGGAAAATGCTATAATGATTTATATATATATAAACATACTTCCATCACTGCACTATACTTTAAGCACTTTAAAATACTTTTTATAATGCTGTTTACATTGTAGATACATGCTGGTATTTATATATTTATGTATATTTTATTCCATACCCATACTTTAACCCCTAACATTATTTTTCATGTAATTTATTCTTCACTGCAAATTCCTACTACATTTAAATTTATATGGTGAACAAAGTTGTCTCTGATCCTTGGTATGCAGTGAGACTTGGGACACTCACTCTATTCTATCACCTTCCTCTATTTACCAAAGCAAAGCGTGGGGTGATGGTACACATCCCAGAAGTCAATGACAGGCTAAAACAGATCAGTAGTTGACAGAGAAACTCAGCTCAAAGGCTGTTTATCTCTTGCAGTGTTGAAAGTGCACCAGAATCTTCTTTACCACTGAGATACTTTGAACGTGAGACTCCATTTATAATGCTTACCTTTCTATGATAACCAGAGCTGTTCTATGCACAGCTGGATAGCCGTCCTTGACGCTGTTCTTGACTGTCTCCATCAATGACTCATATCCTGTCATTACTTTGATGTCCACCAGGCCTATCCACAGCTTCCAGCAGCTTCTGCACTCAATTTGAATGATGACGACAAACAATAGGCTCTTCCTGATCATCTGCTACGTCTGCAGCTTTTGCTGAAATGGACAATTCCCGACACACATTAGAAGTGACTTTGGTATGTACCTTGTTAAATTATGTTAAATTACTTGTTAAATTGTCTTGAATTGTAACCCGTTCCTCCCCTCTGCCATCTGATTTCTGAATGGCCATTGAGAACTGCCTCACTATTTTTTAAAATTTTATTTTTCGCACTACTTACTTAATTTAACTATTATATATGTACTTGCTGTAATTCACAATTCTTTCTCTATTATTATGTATTGCATTGTACTGTTGCTGTAAAGTCAACAAATCTCATAACGTACGCCGGTGATGTTATATCCGATTCTGCTTCTGATTCCAATTCTGTTAAATTGGATTTACACAGTACTGGGGACCAGACATAACTAGGTAACTTCCAACCTTATCAGAGAGATACCAGTTTTACTTGAAGAGAGCTCAGCCAAAAGATCCTTGATCTTTGTTTTGTGGAGATAGTACAGGGGCTTTACTATCTCATCTTCCGGGCAGATGCATTAGGGAAGCTGGGACACAGGAATTAATTCCTTGCAGGAGAAAGTGTAGCGGAGGTGGAAATCAGTGGGCTACTAATGGATATTGTTTGCTAACCTATGACCTTAGATAGAGATAGACGTGTTAAAGAAGGGATGGGAAGAGTCAGGAGTGGATCATGTGAGCATGAGAGGCAGGGGTAAAAACTGGCAGCAAATGTTATGACACTATTGAATTCTATGTGAGTGTAGGAAGCAATTGTCAATAGTGTTCAACGTAAATAAGGAAGAGTTGAGGGAGGGTCTGAATCAGATATTCCATCTGCTCACCCACCCCTTTCCCTTCCTGCATTTTTGTTTTCTCTCTTGAAAGGCCCTTGACTCAAAAAATTGACTCAGCTTCTCTCCCCAGTGATCTGTCTGACCTGCTGAGTGCTTCCAGCATTTTCTGACTGAGTTAATGAACATCTAATGGTCTCCCATTCTGCCTCTGTTCCCAATGCCCTCTTCTTTCTCTGCAGCTTTAAGCGTGTTTGATTTTTAACTTCTCCTAGTCCCAATGAAAGGTCATCCGGCTGGAGTATTAACTTTTTTTCTCAGCCCACAGATGTTGCCTGATCTGCTGGATTTGTGACTATGAGTGTCATGAAAAACCTCGGCAAAGCTCGGCTCCATGTCAGGCTGTAAGAAAGCAGATGAAAAGTGAAATTAAAGCTGTCACTCCTGCTCATAAATTACTAAGGCTCAGTGCTGAATTATTTAGATGCACATTTTGAGACTGACTATCTACATTTTCAGGTTTCAACCACGTTAATTTGATACTTTAAGACTCAACCGAATCTCAATTACTACATTGGGTAAAATTTTGCGCTTCTCAGATCTTTTGCACTGCAATTTGGTAAAAACTGAGTGTATCAATTTAAACCTTCAAACTTCCCAAGATGAGAAAACAATTAATTCTAATTTTAACAAAAAGAAATATTATATCCTATCTAAATTCATGCCTAACAGACTTCTGTAACTTCCCACTTTATTAACCATAGGTTAGGAATTAAAAATATGTGCTCTGCAGATAATTTTATTAGAAAAAAAACTGCTACTTTATCACTCAATGGAATGCAAAGATAGTCTGGGTGAGAGAATTTAATAATCATCACAACTGGTTCAAAGACACTAATTTAATGGGCAGGTCCTGGAGAAGATAGCAGCCAGAATAACCCGTAACAGATGGTGACTCAACAAGTGCAAGTAGGGTATAAGGGTAAATGCAAGCAGACATTTTCCACTGAAACTGCAACGAGAACTAGAGGTCATGGACTAAAGGTGAAAGGTGAAAATTTTTTAAGGAGGACATGGGGGGGGAATTTCTTCACTCAGAGTGTCAGCTCATAGTGGTGGATGTGGGTTCAATTTTAAGATTTTAGAGAAAGTTGGGTAAGTAATGGATGGGAGGGGTATGGAGGGCTATAATAGGTGGGAATAGTCAGAATTATAGTTTGGTACAGACTAGATGGAGCAAAGGGCTTGTTCCTGTGCTGTAGTGCTCTAAGGCCCTATGATTCTAAGAAATCAAGCTGTTTCACCATGTCCTTACCAATCTAACCATTGCAAAAGCAATCTTTCACCATATACTGCAGGTAGAGCACATTCAATGTGAAGAATGAATCCTACCTTCACAATACATATGTCCTTCTCCACTCCCGCATCTACCTTCTGCCCTCAGAAAACACTTGTGTAACCTTGGAAAACTATCCACCGCTTCCCACTAACATCCCACCATAAATACTTCCTCTAAGTTCTGGTCAAATGACCTCTGATCCCACAATCACCCAACATACCCACTCAAACTAAAATCAGGGTTTGTATCATTGGCTCCTCTATTGATCTCAGCTCAAAAGGCTTGTTTCACAGCCGGTTTTAATAACATTTTAAATACCAGCACAGTGGTGCCTGTTATGTATGTGTGTCAATCTTTGACCAGACTTTTTTTTCTCCTGGCTCAATAAATTCCCCACTGCTTTTGTATCAAGATCATATCCTAACAGAATAGCTCTCCTGGAATCAGAGCACAGCTGAAAGTGCCTCAGGAGGTCACACAAGCCTATAAACACCCTTGATAAGTGGTAAGTCTTCCAGTCAGGGGCCTCCCTAGTTTTATGATCACACTAACATACCATTTCTTTCATAAATGGAAGAAAGCCCAACTTTAAAAACAAGTTCTAAATTATAAATATATTTCACATCCTCTTCTTTTCTGAAAATGTATTAATGAAGAAATCCAAACCTCTGATTTTAGAATCTATTTTTGGATATTCTTTTATGATAGCAGTTGCGTCAGTGATGATCAGTAATGACATCATCAGTGGCCCGCAGCTCATTGAGCTAAATAATTTTCCAAAGATACATTAACTTAAGTCAATACAATCATTTGACTCGAGTATTTCAGTAATCTTAATCCTCTATGTTGGTGCAAAGATTGGGTCATTTTTATTTTGAAGATACCAGGAAATATCAGGTATTTTCCAGACTATTAGGGACTCCATTAGGTGTAAGGAAATCCCACCAACTATCACCTGTTTTTGTTAAGAAAATTCTGTACTAGCTGAGCTGGTTATATCTGTACTGTATATACTCAGTGACTACTTTCCTGGGTACACCTCTATACCTGTTTGTTAACGCAAATATCTAATCAGCCAGTCATGTGGCAGCAACACATGCAGACATGGTCAAGAGATTTGCTAAGACCAAGCAACAGAATGGGAAAGAAATATCTTCTAAGTGGCTTTGATCGTGGAATGATTGTTGGTGCCAGATTGTTGCGGTGGTTTGAGTATCTCAGAAACTACTGACTTCCTGGGATTGTCATGAACAACAGCCCCAAGAGGAAGGGCACTCAACCTTTTTTATGCCATGGACCAATACCACTAAGCAAGGGGTCAGCGAGAGTGAAAAACAAACAATAAAAAAGCATCCAGTAAATGGCAGCTCTGTAGGCAGAAGTGTTTTGTTAGTGAGAGAGGTCAGAGGAGACCAGCCAGACTGGTTCAAGCTGTCAGCAACTCAAATAACCACGCATTATAACAATGGTGTGCAGAAGAGCATCGCAAACCTTGAAGCAGATAGGCTATATCCTCAGAAGGCCACAAGCATACACTTGATGGCCACTCTGTGAGATAACTGGGTATACATAACAGCAGTACACCTTTCATTAACATGGCACCTTTGGTGAGCAAAGTGCTCAAGGCATAGATGTCAAGCAATTGAAAAAGAGCAGGTTTTAGAAATCTCTTAAGGAAGAGGAGAGGATTAAAGTGGCAGAGTTTGAAAATGGGCGGTGGGGGGTGTTGAATGGCTGTTGTAGTGTCTATGAATGGCTGCTTGAGTCATCAGAAGGTTTGGAGATTGGACTTTGCAGCAGTTTGGATTGCTCTGGCTTAAGTATCTCATATTAACTACATCCTACTTTTGTGTGCAATGTTCTGACCCAGCTCCTCTGCAGTTTTAATGAAGCAATGATAAAATATCATTTTGGAACCATCTGCTGCACGAGTTGGAGGTTAGTTACACACTTGCTATTAGTAGCAATCTGAATTTTATATTTCACTTTGGAAATGCTTGATATGTGTGTAATAAAAAGATTTAATTGCTAGACTTAATGAGCGAACACATTAATGAAGTTTGCTAAGTATATCTAATTTACATTTGTCGATTAGGTTGATTACAAAATAGACTTTCCTTCATAGCTCAAATACTTACAATAATTATTATAAAAAATGCCAGGCTTTTGCTATGCTTATAATGCATTAGAAATAATTAATAGTCATTATCCTATAATTTGTTCAGTTGCTTCTGTTCTCAATGAAATATTAGGGAGTTTAGTCCGGGGTTGTAAAGCGAAGGAAACATTGGTGGGGGGGCAAATTTTTAACCCATTTATAGAAGATAGATGTACCTTTCCTAACTGTATTGTTCAAGGTTTAGTATCTCTCGAGCAGAAATTAAACAACTCACTGAGGGATCTGCAAATGGATTCAACAGACTGACTTGTTGGAGAGGACCCTCTTGATCATACGTGAAGGCAGAATGTGATTAACAGGAGGAATTCAAGCCAAAGAGGCTGGCGAGTAGCTCAAAGCCTTCATGAGTACTGCATGTGAAGACAGGAGGGAAAACGAGGGAGCCCTTCACCTGCCTCCAGGCCAAGCCAGCTCATCCCACCAGCCTCCGGGTCCAACATATTATTCTCCGTAACTTCCGCCACCTCCAACGGGATCCCACCACTCCTCCCCCCACGTCTGCTTTCCGCAGGGATCGCTCCCTACGCGACTCCCTTGTCCATTCGTCCCCCCCATCCCTCCCCACTGATCTCCCTCCTGGCACTTATCCTTGTAAGCGGAACAAGTGCTACACATGCCCTTACACTTCCTCTCTTACCACCATTCAGGGCCCCAAACAGTCCTTCCAGGTGAGGCAACACTTCACCTGTGAGTCGACTGGGGTGATATACTGCGTCCAGTGCTTCCGATGTGGCCTTCTATATATTGGCGAGACCCGACACAGACTGGGAGACCGCTTTGCTGAATACCTACGCTCTGTCCGCCAGAGAAAGCAGGATCTCCCAGTGGCCACACATTTTAATTCCACATCCCATTCCCATTCTGATATGTCTATCCACGGCCTCCTCTACTGTAAAGATGAAGCCACACTCAGGTCGGAGGAACAACACCTTATATTCCGTCTGGGTAGCCTCCAACCTGATGGCATGAACATCGACTTCTCTGACTTCCGCTAATGCCCCACCTCCCCCTCGTACCCCATCCGTTATTTATTTTGATACACACATTCTTTTTCTCACTCTCCTTTTTCTCCCTCTGTCCCTCTGACTATACCCCTTGCCCATCCTCTGGGTTCCCCCACCCCCTTGTCTTTCTTCCCAGACCTCCTGTCCCATGATCCTCTCGTATCCCTTTTGCCTATCACCTGTCCAGCTCTTGGCTCCATCCCTCCCCCTCCTGTCTTCTCCTATCATTTTGGATCTCCCCCTCCCCCTCCCACTTTCAAATCTCTTACTCACTCTTCCTTCAGTTAGTCCTGACGAAGGGTCTCGGCCTGAAACGTCGACTGTACCTCTTCCTAGAGATGCTGCCTGGCCTGCTGCGTTCACCAGCAACTTTGATGTGTGTTGCTCATCTCTTTTAAAAGCTCATCTTAAAAGGAAAAAAAGGATTCTCCTTATGGGGAGGTCGCTGGCAGCATGAGCTTCCTCCTTCTGTACACCAGAAAATTCCTCTGAAATTTACTTCCTCCTGAATCCAAAGAAAAATTATTGCTACCATTAGATTCATAATGAGAATCCCCAACTCAATCCAATTTGTTCTTTATTAAGGCTGCTGAGGAGTCTTTTCAAATAAATTAAGGTTACTGGGAAATGTGTAGAAATATAAAGGGCTCAGATGCTGTAGAAAACCATAATGGTTCAGCTCAATAAATGCTCACAATTAAAAGACAATTAGTAAAATCTGGAAGGTAATGTCACACCTGAGTGAATTTCACCTTCAACCATTCAGTCCTTGAACAAACCTCATCAACTTGGCACCAGTGTCATCCCAGAGGTTGCCAGAGTGAAGTCGTAAACAACATCAAACTGCTTTAGGGACCCCCGGCTCTGGATTTCTTCCCAGGGGTTTACTCCCGAAGCCTGTCCCGTGAGTGGGTATAGTCACAAGGCAGCGGAGGTTTAAAATCAGAGTTTTCCTTCTCCTAGGCAGCTACCGTTCAAGGCTGACGAGCCCCACCTGCCCGAAGCAACTGGTTTTGAGGCGCTAGTAGTCCACCTTTGCCCCTTCTCTTGTCAGTAGAAACAGTTCAGCCGGGCCTAGTAGCTAAGCCACATGTGAAGGCCAAGACTTGTACTTGGTTGTCAGAGGCTGTTAGAGATGCATTTGGAATACTTTATAGGTAGCGGGAGCTTATCCCCACTACCACCCCCAGCTATGACAACCTTAGGAACCAACTCTAATCACTAACTCATTATAGCAACAGTTTGACCACTTTGCACTATAAAGGACTTTGTTTTTTTTTTGTAATTGTGTTCTTTCTTGTTTAATTTAACCTCACTATGGACGGTTCCCAAGCTTGGCTGTGAAATGGGGAGGATTGGGCATGGAGCCAGCAACCCCATCCCGTAAAAACCCAGAGCTGCAGAAATGCCAACAGAAGCTCCAAAGACCTCATCCCTGGAGTAGATGGATAGACCATGGGGGGCTACACCTGGGAATGGCTTGAAACTCCGGCCCAGCACAGAGGAAACTGAGCTTCTGTTGATGGCCTATGCCCCAGCAGGGGTGATGGGCTTAACTAAACTAACTATGTTTAATTTATGTTTTTCTTATGAGTGTGGTATCTAATTGACCTGCAGGTAAGTTTATTGCACCTACGCATACATGGACCTGTGCATATGACAATAACCTTGATTATTGACCTTTGATTGCCTGGCAGAAGATTGGTAGATTGATGGGTTAGCTTTATTTGTCACATGTGCATCCTAAAATACACGGAAGCAGAATAGCGGATTTGTTACGCCAGCTTAAAATTTAAAAAAATAATAATCAGGAAATATTGGAAACATTCAGCAGGTCAGACAACATCTGTGGAAAGAGAAATTTAATGCTTTGGGTTAAAGACCCTTTGTGAGAACTGCGAAAGGGAGAAAACAAGTTCATTTTAAATTGCAGAGAAGGTGAGGAGAGATGAATGGGACTAAGGAAACATCTCTGATCAGGCACAACCACTGTTGCTGCGGGGATATATATACTTCTGACTGTAATTCACAATTTTTATCATTATGTATTACAATATACTGCTGCCGCATAACAACAAATTTCATTGCATTCGCCGGTGATATTAAACCTGATTCTGATTCTGTTTCTGAATCAAGGGCATTTCAAGAGTGAGAGTGTGGACAAAGGAATGTGAAGTGAATACATGGCTGTAGTTTTTCTGTTTTTGTTCTGAAATGCTGAAGAACGTGTTTATACAAAACAAACGAGCTTTCTTGTGCCATTGTCAACAATGATTTACAAGTCGACACACAAGAAAGGTGGTGCTAATATATATGGTTCTGTCCCCAAAAGCTTTTGAAAGTGATAAATGTCAGAGTTGTCACTGGAGTAAAATGCAGTCACAGGTTTTTCTGAATGCTGATAAAATTGGACTTTATCCCAACAAAGCATCGTGTTAAACTAATATCAAACAACAAACATTGCTGTGTCTAACAGCTCATGGACTTGCAGCAGACAAGCAGGGTGGAGATGGTACAAATTGTCATGTGTTGTGTGTTTATTTTGTAAAAATATGTTTGGTGCACATTTTGGCAATGTGCACATAACAATGAGCAGCTCCTGCACATCTAGGAGCAGTCCTATAAGCGATTGCAGGGTTATGCGCAAAATCATCAAAGGTTAGAGCAAGAAATACTTAATATTAAGTGATAGCTTGTAAGGACAAAGAGGGTTACCTGTTCAAATAGGAATGGGCTTCTTTGAGTGATTGCTGGACTGAATTGCATTCCAGCTAATGATAGAAAGAAGTACCTGTTGTTGTAACTGTGAATGAAGTTAAAAGAGAGACACTGAAGCTAATGGATATGGAAGTGTTTATTCTAGCAAAATAAGAATACACGCATCATATGCAAGACAGTCTTGGAAGAAGAGGCCTGCTTAGCCCAATTTTACGTGACATTTTATATGCTAAAGATGAAAGATAACAGCAGACAATTCCATAGTTACAATGCATCTACAGTGCTTCCTTTGAATTACATATAGTTTTCAAACACCTCCTTCTTCACACCCACACTCCAGGACACCCAAAATGAATGTTAATCAGCATTATCTGGTTTCCAATCACCTTACAGTCTGCAGCTCCAGGAGTATTATTGTTCAGAGCTGCTTTTTAAATTCAATCTACAATCTACATTCAGGTTTGAACACTGACTGCTGTTAAAATTATCATGACTCCAGAATATGCCCTAACACCTGTGAGCAGATATTAAGGCTTAAAGCTATTTAAAGTACAGTGGACATACTAGTGTACAAAATATATAGCAATTCACATTGTATGCTCTTTGGCGGTTTCATCTAACATCTTATGGCATATGATTTGTAGTGGTTATATTTATGTTGTTTTGTTTGTGGTGCTTACTGAGTCTTAAGAGGTTTCTGTTTTATTTTACCCCAGATGAATGGGCACTGAACTCAGGAGGTATGTGTGAGATACAACTACATACAAAGAATTTAAAACATAATGGGAATATTTTGAAAGTTATGTTTTCTGAATTAAAAATGTAATCACGTAATGAAGAAAGAGATAAGGTGAAATTGTTAAGTCGCTTATTACACATTTACCATAAGAAAAGGGTATGAACTACTAGTAAGTTGAGCGCTGTGCTTTATCATTAGGCACGCTGAAGGCTCTAATTGTACATGTCCTTTTCTATCATTCATTGCACAATAAGACCACATTAGGATTCACCACAAGCTGCACAAGAACCAGTCTTTCCCAAGCAGCATTTTACACAAATAATTGAGAACCTGAAATTAATGTTGATGTTGCCAATGGAGGGATAGGGCAGCAGCACATACAAAATGGTGGAGGAACTCGGCCCTGATGAAGAGTCTCGGCCTGAGACGTCGATTGTTCATTCCTCTCCAAAGAAGCTGTTTGACCTACTGAGTTCCTCCGGCATTTTTTGTGTGTTACTCTGGATTTCTAGCATCTGCAGAATTGCTAGTGTTTATGCTAAGGCAGAAACATGCAATAGAGCTACATAGAGTCACACGAACAGGCCCTTTGGCCCATCTAGCCCATGCCAATCTATTAATCTGCCTAGACTCATTGACCTGCACCTGAACCATAGCCCTCCATCCATGTTCCTATCCAAATTTCTTTTAAATACAGAACTCAAACCCACATACGCCACATCAGCAGGCAGCTTGTTCCATACTCTTTGTCTTCTATTGCTTTTTATTGGCCGCTGGCAGACCAGCTAAAAAGGTGCATTAATGCCACCTCCTGAACTGGAGTGTGAGGAGGAATCAGCAGAGTGGTTCTAATACCTACCACCACCACCACCCCAAGAAGAAATAATACTAATAATAACTAAATAAATATATATATATAAACACCCAGTACATCCTCACTCTCATTAGCCTCTGAGTGACAAAGCTCCCTCTCATAATTACCTTTTACCCTTAACCCATGACCTAGTCTCACCCAACCGCAGTGGAAAAAGCCTGCTTGCATTTACCCCTCATAATTTTGTATACCTCTATCAAATCTCTCCTCATTCTCATATGCTCCAGCGATTGAAGTCCTAACTTATTCAACCTACGTCATCGACCAGCCAGCTTACTGTCAACCCACTGAGAGTATGTGAGGGATCTGGAGGATATTCACAGCCCTGTGATCTCAGTCTTTCAAGAGGGTGAACTCTCACAAGGTGACAGGCCCCGGTGGAGTACTTAGCAGGGCTTCCAAAACCTGTGCCAACCAACTGCTGGGCAGTGTTCAAAGATATTTTCAATCTCTCCTTGATACAGTCAGAAGTTCCCACCTGCTTCAAAAGGGCAACAATTATACCAGTGCCCAAGAAGAGCAGGGTGAGCTGCCTTAATGACTGTCATCCAGAAGCACTCACATCTATGGTGATGAAGTGTTTTGAGAGGTTGGTTATGGCTAAAATTAACTCCTGTCTCATCAAGGACCTGGACCCACTGCAAACTGTCTCTCACCACAATAGGTTTATGGTGGAGAATCTAACCTCGATCCAATATATCGGTGCAGCTACAAAGAAGGCATGGCAGTGGCTATATTTCATGAGGAATTTGAGAAGATTTGGAACACTGGAAAATTTCTACAGGTGTACTGTCGAGAGCATTCTAACTGGCTGCATCACCATCTGGTATGGGGGTGGGTGTGCTACCGCACAGGATCGAAAAAAGCTGCAGAGAGCTGTAAACTAAGGCAGCTCCATCATGAGCACCAGCCTCTTCAGTATCTAGGACATCTTCAAGGAGCAATTCCTCATAAAGGTGGCATCCATCAGTAAGGACCCTCATCACCCAGGTCATGCCTCGTTCTCATTGCTACCATCAGGAAGGAGGTTTGGAAGTGTGAAGGCACACACTCAATGACTCAGGGTCTGCCTCAGCTGCACAGCACAGAAAATAAGTAGCACCACATGAACACATTTCTGTGTTCTCTTATTTATTGAAGGTGTGGAAGCGGAGGGCTAAATGTAAAATTCAGATCCCGCATTGTTTAGTAATTGATTTAGGCACTAATGTGCGAACCATGATGAACTTATTTTTCCATTTGTTGCTCAACTGCCAATGGAAAAAGGGAAGCTTTTAAGCAAGCCTGTCGATACTGATTACAGCACAAATTGTGGATATTGACCTTATTATGTAAGCTTGTCAGCACGAGGGAAGTGTCCCATAATATTGAAATCTGTCAGTGCAGATAAATAACAGGGAATGAAGTATACGTGTCATATAACTGTGGAGTGAGATTCATTATGACAGAATTTCCACTCCCTCAAAGGTCATTAAGGTTATAGGGGAACCCAAACCCTAACAGTATTAAATTTTAATGCAAACTAACATACAATAGCTTATGTAACAAAAACAGTCATTAACCTTACTAAGTAGTGATTCCATCTGTAATATCCTCTTTGCTGTGGTTTCTAATGGTCCTTTGCAGTAATGGTATAAAGGTGCCATGTTGGTTAAAGTTTTGCATGGTTCTCACCTTATCATTGCTCAGTGCAGACGAAAATGCAAATGAATGGGCTGCTCTTGCCAAACGCCTGGAAATTTTAAAGATTAGAATTTACTTAAAAATAACAGGAAGGTCTGGTGCTCTTGAAGTGTGTCTTAGCAATTACGTGCTTCACTGAGTCAGAATTTTCAGTGTATTAGATGCAGAACTCATCTGCACTCACTTTATTCACATTTAATTTGGGATTCAGAGGTTAGACATGCATTTAAAAAGAAATAGTGGCATGTCTATTAACTTATCTTGATACAGGAGTGAATAAATGAAACAAAACAAGATAAGACTTTTTATTAAGAGAAGCATATTGGACCTTGGTTTTATAAATAAAGGCATTTGGACCACCAGTGATTCTGTGTCGTAGAAGCACTGATATATTTTAAGTGTTTCCATGTCGATGAATATGTATTTTTTCACACGTTATTTGTGAAAGTGAAGCTTAGACAGGCTATGAATCGCATAGTTTGAAGTGGTAAACTGCTTAAATCTGTCTTATATCAACTATGGAATAATTATAGCAATTTTGTTTCTGAGTCAGAAAAAAATTCCAGTTCCTTTCCAGCAATCTGAGTTCAATTGTCCTGCCTGACACTCCAGTACAGTGCTGTAGTAGAGCTACTTTGTCAGAGGTGATGCCATGGTGCTCTATGTATCATCAAGAGAATGTGTGTATGCAACTGGCTACAACTTCCTCTACAGAACATCTCAAACCCACCACCACTGCCAACCAGGAAGAGTACAGCTGATGCTTCAGAACGCCTCCACTTACAGATTGCCCTTCCAAGCGATGTCTTGGATACAGTGCCTTGAATAATTATTCAGCCCCCACAACTATTTTCACATTTTACTGTCTCATTTTCTAAATTTAAAATAAATTGAAGTAGGAGCTTTTAAGTTCATCTACGAAACATTGCACATCATATCAAATCAAAAGAAAAAATTCCAAAGCCTGTCAACAATTTATCAAAAATCAAAAACCAAAATTGTGAGGCTGAAGAAGTATTCACCCCTTTCATAATTACTGTGCTAACTTTCCTTGGGTACAATATTATACATTACCTTACCAATTCACCGAATTTGTTGACTTAGAAAATTGAACAATCACTTGTTTTCAATGAATTCATAAGAATAAATACCCCCTCTCTCTGTAAGATCCAACCGTGTGGTAGATTTTCAACAAATCAAACCAAAATGAAGACAAAAGAGCATTCAAAACAAGTCAGGGCCATGATAATAGAGAAGCACAAATCTGGAGAAGGGTACAAGACCATCTTAAAGGCAGTGAAATACTTTGGAGCTCAGGGCAGCCCATCATGAAAAAGTGGGAAAATATAAAACCACAGCAACACACCATAGGTCGGGCCACCCCTCTGAACTTTGTTGCTAGAGAAGAATGGTACTTGTAAGAGAGGCTACTGTGATGCCAGCAGTCACCCTGAATGAGCTGCGGAAGTCCGAGAACAGAAGTTCATGGCTCCATAATCTCTAGAGCCTTGCACAGAAAGGGTGTTTATAGAAGAGTGGCAAGGAAGAAGCCCTGACTAAATAAAAAGCAAATCCTTGCCCGTAAAGGTTTCGCAAAGCCACACTCAGAAGATATAGTAAAGATGTGGAAGAAGGTCTTGTGGTCAGATGAAACTAAAATGGATTTTTTGGCCTCAACACTAAGTGGTATGTGTGGCATAAATCTAATACTGTGCATCAACCAGGTAAAACCATCCCTACTGTAAAGTATGGTGAAGAGAGCATCATGCTATGGGGATGCTTTTCAGCAGCAGGGACTGGAAATCTGGTCAGGGTCGGAGGGAAAATGAATGCTGCTAAATGTGGAGAGATATTGAATAAAAATCAGAAAGTTTAAACTGAGGAGGGGTTTCATCTTTCGGCAGGATGACCCAAAGCACACTGTCAGAGCGATCATGGAGTAGCTTCAAATGAAGAAAGTTGATGTCCTCGAGTGGTCCAGACAGAGTCCTGACCTTTACCCAATCAAACATCTCTGGCAAGGCCTCGAAGATTGCTGTGCAACTCCCCAACTAACTTGGCACAGCTTGAGCAATTTTGCAAGAAGGAATGGGCAAACCTTGCTCCATCATATTGTGTAAAGTTAATAAAGACTTACCCAAAAAGACTCCTGGCTGTTATAGCTGTGGTGGTTCAATCAAAGGGAGATGAATACCTTTGAACTGCTGACATTTCACTTTTGGATTTTTTAGTTTTTTTATGTTTTTTACAATGTTCCCTATTTTTGGCTCAATTGTGAGAAAAAAGGAGCCTGTGATTCACATGTAAAAATTCTCAGTTAAATTGACCAAAATGCCTGATTATAAGATGGACAAATGGTTGGGGTTGAATACTTTTACAAGATCTCCATCTTTACCTTGTTGTTGAAATCATATCTTACTTACAGCCAGTATTCAATATTAGCTCCTTAGATTTCTGGGATTCACTGCTTTCATAAGTAGAATATTACTGGGCATATTTCTGGATCAAAAGTGTTGTCCTTCTTATCTTCTTAAAATATTCAATCAAGTTAGTCACATATAACCATTGGTTGACTATGTTCCTTTCAAAGCCCATTGTCAGCCTATATCTCTCTCTAAAGAACATCGTCCCTCAGAATTTTTTTTCAATGATTTTCTCACCACTGATATTCAGCTCACTGGTCTATAGTTTAGCTTTTTCTCCTCTGTCGACAACTGTACGACAGTATATTGACAAAATACTAAACAGTGCCTGCTCCCTCAGGTGGATGTAAAAGATTCAAAGGCACAGTTGAATGAAGAAGACTTCCCTCTTGTCCTGTCCAATTTTTATTTCTCATTCAACATTACTACAGCAGATTATTTGCTAAATATCTCATCCCTATTTACACAAGTGCAAAATCTTCTGTTTTATTTCCTACATTATAACAGTGACTACACACCAGACGTGCTTTCTTTGTTGTTAAGAACATAGAACATAGAACATAGAATAGTACAGCACAGTACAGGCCCTTCAGCCCACAATGTTGTGCCGACCCTCAAACCCTGCCTCCCATATAACCCCCAACTTAAATTCCTCCATATACCTGTCTAGTAGTCTCTTAAACTTCACAAGTGTATCTGCCTCCACCACTATCTCAGGCAGTGCATTCATGCATCAACCACTCTCTGAGTAAAAAACCTTCCTCTAATATCCCTCTTGAACTTCCCACCCCTTACCTTAAAGCCATGTCCTCTTGTATTGAGCAGTGCTGCCCTGGGGAAGAGGCGCTGGCTATCCACTCTATCTATTGCTCTTATTATCTTGTACACCTCTATCATGTCTCCTCTCATCCTCCTTCTCTCCAAAGAGTAAAGCCCTAGCTCCCTTAATCTCTGATCGTAATGCATACTCTCTAAACCAGGCAGCATCCTGGTAAGTCTCCTCTGTACCCTTTCCAATGCTTCCACATCCTTCCTATAGTGAGGCGACCAGAACTGGACACAGTACTCCAAGTGTGGCCTAACCAGAGTTTTATAGAGCTGCATCATTACATCACGACTCTTAAACTCTTTCCCTCGACTTATGAAAGCTAACACCCCATAAGCTTTCTTAACTACCCTATCCACCTGTGAGGCAACTTTCAGAGATCTGTGGACATGTACCCCCAGATCCCTCTGCTCCTCCACACTACCAAGTATCCTGCCATTTACTTTGTACTCTGCCTTGGAGTTTGTCCTTCCAAAGTGTACCACCTCACACTTCTCCAGGTTGAACTCCATCTACCCTTCTCAGCCCACTTCTGCATCCTATCAATGTCTCTCTGCAATCTTTGACAATCCTCTACACTATCTACAACACCACCAACCTTTGTGTCGTCTGCAAGCTTGCCAACCCACCCTTCTACCCCCACATCCAGGTGGTTAATAAAAATCACGAAAAGTAGTGGTCCCAGAACAGATCCTTGTGGGACACCACTAGTCACAGTTCTCCAATCTGAATGTGCTCCCTCCACCACGACCCTTTGCCTTCTGCAGGCAAGCCAATTCTGAATCCACCTGGCCAAACTTCCCTGGATCCCATGCCTTCTGACTTTCTGAATAAGCCTACTGTGTGGAACCTTGTCAAATGCCTTACTAAAATCCATGTAGATCACATCCACTGCACTACCCTCATCTACATGCCTGGTCACCTCCTCAAAGAACTCTATCAGGCTTGTTAAACACAATCTGCCTTTCACAAAGCCATGCTGACTGTCCCTGATCAGACTATGATTCTCTAAATGCCCATAGATCCTATCTCTAAGAATCTTTTCCAACAGCTTTCCCACCACAGATGTAAGGTTCACTGGTCTATAATTACCCAGACTATCCCTACTAGCTTTTTTGAACAAGGGGACAACATTCGCCTCCCTCTAATCCTCTGGTACCATTCCCTGTTATGTAATTGTTATGGAATATTTTGAAAAGTGTTTTGAGAAGCAAAGTCTTTTCATAGTTGTAGTCAAGCTGTCAGTTTTGTTTGGGATACCTTTCTTGTAAGAATCAAATTAAAGCCATGGGCCAGACATGAAGGAAATCTTAAAATTTCATCCAAGTGACTGATGGAGTCGACCTGAAAAGTGAAAAGGAATTTAGTAGGGATTAGACGTCCAGATTAGCTGGCTGGACAAAATAACATTGAACTGTAAAGCTGGTATCAGGAATGGTGCTGAAAGTTTATCATAGAGCAGTTGTTTGTTGAGCAGGAAATTATTTTTGTGAAGTTACAATCAGAATCAGAATCAAATTTATTATCACTGACATTTGTTATTTTTGCGGAAGCATCACTAGGCAAAACATAAAAATAACTATAAGTTACAAATAAATAAATAAATAAATAAATAGAGTAAAAGAGGAATAATCATATAACTATAGAACCATATAACAATTACAGCATGGAAACATGCCATCTTGGCCCTTCTAGTCCATGCCAAACTCTTACTCTCACCTAGTCCCACCGACCAGCACTCAGCCCACAACCCTCCATTCCTTTCTTGTCCATATAGCTGTCCAGTTTAACTTTAAATGACAACATCGAACCTGCCTCAACCACTTCTGCTGGAAGCTCGTTCCACACAGCTACCACTCTCTGAGTAAAGAAGTTCCCCCTCATGTTACCCCTAAACTTTTGCCCTTTAACTCTCAACTCATGTCCTCTTGTTTGAATCTCCCCTACTCTCAATGGAAAAAGCCTATCCACGTCAACTCTATCTATCGCTCTCATAATCTTAAATACCTCTATCAAGTCCCCCCTCAACCTTCTACGCTCCAAAGAATAAAGACCCAACTTGTTCAACCTTTCTGTGTAACTTAGATGAAGTAGCCCAGGTAACATTCTAGTAAATCTTCTCTGTACTCTCTCTATTTTGTTGGCATCTTTCCTATAATTCGGTGACCAAAACTGTACACAATACTCCAAATTTGGCCTCACTAATGCCTTGTACAATTTCAACATTACATCCTAACTCCTATACTCAGTGCTCTGATTTATAAAGGCCAGCATACCAAAAGCTTTCTTCACCACCCTATCCACGTGAGATTCTACCTTCAGGGAACTATGCACCATTATTCCCAGATCCCTCTGTTCTACTGCATTCTTCAATGCCCTACCATTTACTGTGTATATCCTATTTTGATTAGTCCTACCGAAATGTAGCACCTCACATTTATCAGCATTAAACTCCATCTGCCATCTTTCAGCCCGCTCTTCTAAATGGCCTAAATCTCTCTGCAAGCTTTGGAAACCCACTTCATTATCCACAACTCCACCTGTCTTAGTATCATCTGCATACTTACTCATCCAATTTACCACCCCATCATCCAGATCATTAATGTATATGACAAACAATATTGGACCCAGTACAGATCCCTGAGGCATGCCACTAGTCACCGGCCTCCAAAATAGTGAGGTACTGTACGCAGGATCGTTGACATTTCAGAAATCTGATGGCAACGGGAAAGAAATTGTTTCTAAAACATTGAATGTTGGGCTCCTATGCCTCCTCAATGAGAGTAGTAATGGGAAGAGAGCATATCTTGGACAGAGAGGGTCATTAATAATGGATGCACCACCTCATGATGATGTCATCGATGGTGGGGGAGGGTGAGTCTACAACCATCTACAGCCTCTTTCAACCCTGCATGTCAAGCCTCCATCTCAGGCAGTGATGCAATCATTCAGAATGCACTCAGATCAGGATAAATCCACTCAGTCTTCTTTGCAGGCTTGGGCTATTGAGGGCACAGATTTAAGGTGAGAGAGGAGAGATTTAATAGGAACTTGAGGGGCAACCTTTTTCACATAGAGGATAGTGTGTATGTGGAATGAGCTGCCAGAGGAAGTGGCTGAGGCAGGTACAATAACAAGTTGTACTGGTACCTGGATAAGAAAGGTTTAGAATGTTATTGACCAGATACGCACAAATGGGACTGGCTTGGATGGGTATCTTGGCTGACATAGACCAACAGGGCCGAACGGCCTGTTCCTACACTATTTGACTTGATTTTCTCCAAATATTTCTGCAGAGGTTTGGCAAGATAAGCAGGGACCATGATGGTTTTTACTTCTAACTTCTCATTTGATGCTGGTTCAGATACAGTAATGTGACACAGCCATTAGCATAAATAATTCTATAATTAGTTGTATTTTTTGGTTTTGTGAGAAATTAGAGATGAAATTGCAATTACTGCTCGAGTTATTATGGCTATTGATGCTTCTGCTGCTATGTTTAATGAATCATAACTTGCATCTTCATGCCCCAAATCCAGGTCTTTCTGCTTGTATTTTTCCATAGTATCAGGAAACAGGGGTCAACAATGGCTGCTCATGTGCAGAGACTAGTACATTTCCTTGGCAGAACTGTCAGTGCCTCATGCTGCTGAGCGCATAGAGGGAAAAAAGTTTGGATGCCTCCACGTGAATCCAGAACTTGGTAGCATGGAGATGTGCCAAAATTCAGCAAGGAACCACAGATATTTAATTTGTCATTTCTCTCCCATTGTATCCATTCATTCGGCCTCAAAAGAGAGTGACTTCACGTAGTGAACGCACGCATTCTGATCCAATCCCAAACAAGAGAAAATCTGCAGATGCTGGAAATCCAAGCACCACACACAAAGTGCTGGAGGAACTCAGCAACAGATGTTACCAAATTATACCCTGAGATTCATTTTTTTGCAGCGATTCACATTGGAACAAAGAAATACAGTAGGATCAATGAAAACCTGCACACAAAGAAAGACTGACAAATAACCAATGTGCAAAAAGGACAATAGGTGCATATTCAATAAGAAAATAATAATGATATTAATAAATGCATAAATTAATTAATAACACTGATAGTGTGAGTTGTAGCATCTTGAACATGAGTCTGTAGGCTGTGTTCAGTGATCAGTTCAGCTTTGTGCTGATTGAAGTTGCCCACGTTGATTCAGGAGCCTGCTGGTCGAAGGATAATAACTATTCCTGAGTCAGGTGGTGTGAAACCTAAGCTCCTGTACCTCTTTCCTGATCTTTAGCAGCAAGAAGAGAGCATGACCTGGATGATGGAGGTCTGGATGGTGGATGCTGCTTTCTTGTGGCAGCACTCCTTGTAGATGTGCTCACTGGTGGGGAGAGATTTTCCTCTGATGAACTCAGCTGTCTGTACCAATTCTTGTAGGCTTTTCCATTCTTTGGCACTGGTGCTTCCATACCAGGCTGTTTGGAGACTCAACTGGTCTGTGATAAATCAAACTTTGACTTGCTACCCAATCAATACTCAGCAAATGCGCATTAGTATCACAAACAGCTTTTAGAAGGTTAATGTTAGTTGCAGAAATACCATTGGTTGGTCACCAACATGTAACATTTCATTGTGCATTCCTATTTGAATTGTATAACTAATCTTGTCACCTCTTTGATCCAGATAGTTTTGAAAGGTTTCAGTGAAATTAATTAACTGCCATTTGATTTCTTTTAGTCGTCAATGTCAATCATTGTGAAGTCTCAATATAGCTTTCAATAAATTGCAAGTATCAAGTAATTTTACTTCATAACCCAAGTTATTTTTAATCGGATTGTGACAAGAGTCCTTGACTAGAGTGGTTAGGACCTAAAGCAAGGATTGAGGCACGGTATTAAACTGGAACAAAAGAAATGCTAGACGATATCTTTAGTTGGGCTTACGAGTGAGCACTGAGGTTCCATTCAGCTGTTCTTTAAATACTGAATACTTGGTGCAAAAACTTGCTTGCCAATTAGTGGGATGGTCTTGAACCCTTAGAGAAGCCACACCAGCAACCCATACTCCGGAAAGTTAGAGTGTCTAAACCCCGAGAGCCAGGGTGGTTGGATGCATCTTATAACATGGATGACATATAATGCCAATGAGATGCATAGAAATGTATTAAATGTTGTATAGAGGTTGTATAAGGCATTGGTGAGGCCGAATCTGGAGTATTGTGTTCAGTTTTGGTCACCAAATTACAGGAAGGATATAAATAAGGTTGAAAGAGTGCAGAGAAGGTTTACAAGGATGTTGCCGGGACTTGAGAAACTCAGTTACAGAGTAAGGTTGAATAGGTTAGGACTTTATTCTCTGGAGCGTAGAAGAATGAGGGGAGATTTGATAGAGGTATATAAAATTATGATGGGTATAGATAGAGTGAATGCAAGCAGGCTTTTTCCACTGAGGCAAGGGGAGAAAAAAAACAGAGGACATGGGTTAAGGGTGAGGGGGGAAAAGTTTAAAGGGAACATTAGGGGGGGGGCTTCTTCACACAGAGAGTGGTGGGAGTATGGAATGAGCTGCCAGACGAGGTGGTAAATGCGGGTTCTTTTTTAACATTTAAGAATAAATTGGACAGATACATGGATGGGAGATGTATGGAGGGATATGGTCCGTGTGCAGGTCAGTGGGACTAGGCAGAAAATGGTTCGGCACAGCCAAGAAGGGCCAAAGGGCCTGTTTCTGTGCTGTAGTTTCTATGGTTCTATGGTTCTATGGTTAAAAATATAATTAGACAAACTGAGTCTCATATCAGAATCTTACGTAAGTAAACTCTCGAGTGATTTATGTGATACTAATAGTAAGGTTTGTGAAATGGAATGCCAAAAGGAAGAGGTACCTGTGTAATGGGCTGGGTTGATCAGACCCAATATTCAGAGTGTCCAGGAGATGTGGTAGTCAGTATACAAGCACAGCGAAGTAACTTAAGCCTAATTTATTATCATAAAATAGAATGCACAAAGAAACTTCACAAGATACTACGCAGCAAGTTACAAAGATTTCAGAGCTCCCTGTTCTTAGACACCACTTGATTGTTGCTGTTGTCAGGAAATTCCAAATTCCAACTCACTTGTGAAACCACCCCTGGGCCCAGGGAATTTCCAGCCCTCGGCTGAAGTCCAACGAAACCAGAGAAAGGCAGCCCAGTAAATGCGAGTTTCACAAGTACAGAGAGGCACACAGAGACAGAGAAGCTTTTTGATCTTTTGTTCTCATGCTATTAACTCAGCCTGCTTGCTTTCATTCAAGCAATACATGTTCATAAACACAGCTACCCTCATAAATCAATTTTAATGGTTGCTCCCCATTACCAAATAGCACACAACATTCCCTTGGACTTGCAAAAGAACATTAATATTATATATAAACGATAAGCCTGAATACAAAAAAAGACTCCACCAAGCCATGCAAATCAGTAGGGTTTATAAACCTACTGATTCCCACAGTTATCTGCTTCCCTCACCCACATCTCCTCCACTTCCCATACACCCACGCTCACCCCATCTTCCCAACACCTTAATAGTAATAGAGTTCCTTTTGTCCTTACCTACCACCCCATCGGCCTCTCCATTCCACACATTATCCTCCACAGCTTCCACCATCTCCAAAGGGACCCTACCATTAAATATATTTTTCCCTCCCCCACTCCACTTTCTGCAGAGATCACTACTGCCATGATTCCGTTGTTCATTCACCCCTCCCCACTAATCTCCATCCCAGTGCTTAATCCTGCAAGCGGCCTAACAGTTACGCCTGCCTATACACCTCCTCCTTCACTTCCATTCAGAGCCTCAAACAGTCCTTCCATATCTGAAGGAACAGTTCACCTGCAAATCTACTGGGATCATCTGTTGTCTCCAGCGCTCCCGACGCAACCTCTTCTACATTGGTGAGAACCATCATAAATTGGGGAGCATTTTGTCGAGCACCTCTGTACCATCCGCCACAAGTTTGACTTCTCAGTGGCCAAACATTTTAATTCCCATTCCCATTCCCATTCCGACATGCCAACCCAAGGCCTCCTCTTCTGCCAAGATAAGGCCACCCTCAGGGTGGAGGAGCAACATCTTATATTCCGCCTGATTAGCATCCAATCTGATGGCATGAAATTGATTTCTCCTCCTGGTAAACTAATTCCCCTACTCCCTCCCCCCCCCCATTCCCCACACTGACCTTTTACTTCTTCTTGCCTACCTATTTTTTCCCCCAGGGTCCCTTCTTCCTCCCCTTTCTCCTATGGTCCACTTTCCTCTCCTATCAGATTCCTTCTTCTCCACCCCTTGACCTTTCCCACGCACCTGCCACAACTATTTCTCCTGACAGGTCATACCATAGACTGATCACTCTCTGAATGAAGAAGTTACCCTTAAGTTCCTAATAAATCTCTCCACTCTCACCCTAAGCCTATGTCCTCTAGTTCTTGATTCTCTCCAACTATGGGAAAAAGAGACTGTATGCATTTAACCTAACAATGCCCCTGACGATTTTACGTACCTCAATAAGATCACCTTTCATTCTCATTTGCTTCAATGAATAAAGTACCAAGCAGCTCAACCTTCCTCCATAACCCAGTCCCTTGAGACCCAGCAACAGCCTCATCAAAATCTTCTCTGTATTTTTTTCCAGCTCAATGACATCTTTCCTTGTACAACTGTAAAATAATCAAAGAAATTCTTCTCGAGTTTCCAGCCGGGTACTGGTATTGGTTATGACCAACATTTCATTGACAAACTCTACCATCTTCATCAGGGATGATGCCTAGCCCTGTGATATTTATAGCCCCATAGCTGGTCTCTCCAGATTGGTTAGTCCTCATCCAATCAGGTTTCTGCTCTTCCACCTTTTTTACAATCGAATTCCAGTTCTTATTTGAAGCAAGACCTTCATCTTTGTTAAAATTCTTTTCCTCTTGTTTTATTTTCACACAGAGGGTTGCGGATCTGTGGAATGCTCTGCCTCAGAAGACAGTGGAGGCCAATTCTCTGGATTCTTTCAAGAAAGAGTTAGATAGAGCTCTTAAAGATAGCGGAGTGAAGGGATATGGGGAGAAGGCAGGAACAGGGCACTGATTGTGGATGATCAGCCATGATCACAGTGAATGGCAGTGCTGGCTCAAGGGGCCGAATGGCCTACTCCTGAACCTATTGTCTATTTCAATGCCTTCCTTCCCTAGGCAGTCCCAAAAGCCATTGGCACAGCACAATAGTTTTGCGCTGTTGAAATCAATCTTATGGCCATTGCAAGTGCAGTGTTCTGCTATCGCCGATTTCTCTGGGTGACCCAAACAGATACACCTCCTGTGCTCCTTGATGCTGGTTAACTGTAAAATAACATTCTGACTTGTATACTCAATGCATAGGTTTAGGGCGAGAGGAGCTGTGAGCTTAGTACCAACCTCTTGAGAACATCACAGTATATTTCTTTCCAGTTCACCATATACAAACAGGAAACAACAATTCAAAAATGAAATGAGTATCATTGGAACTTTACAGTGAGAGCCTCCGAAGTTAACCATTCCAGGTCATTGTCTCATGTCACATTCACCCTGACGCATACAACAAGGAGTTGGACATCTTTAGCCATGAGAGAGGTACCAATAAACAGGAGGATGTTTAACATAGTGCTTTTATTTAAGAAAGGCTGCATGCATCAAGCCAGGGAACTACCAGCCAGTGATCCTAACATCAGTGGGGTGAAAGTTACGGGAAGGGATTCTGAGGGATAGGATCTACCAGTATTTCAAAAATAGTAAACTGCTGAAGTAATGGTCAACGTGGCTTTCTGTGTGGAAATTCATGTCTCACAAATTTAATGCAGGGCAGCCATACAGAATGCTGGATGAACTCAGCAGGTCAGGCAGTATCGATGGAGGGGAATAAACAGTTGATGTTTTGGGTTAAGGTCCTTCATCAGGATTGGAAAGGAAGGGGGAAGAAGCCAGAACAAGAAGGCAAGAAGGTGGGGGAAAGGGAAGGAGAACAGGTTGGCGAGTGAGAGGTGAAGCCAAGTGAGTGGGGGGGGGGTGTGTGGTGGGGGAGAGAGGAATGAAGTGAAAAGCTGACAGGTGATAGGTGGAAAAGGTAAAGGGCTGAAGAAGAAGGAATCTGATAGGAGACCAGAGTGGACCATGGAAGAAAGGGAAGGAGGAGGAGGGGCATCTGAGGTAGGTGATGGGCAAGTGAGGTGCAGGGATGTGGTAAGAGGGAGCCAGAATAGACCATAAGACCATAAGACCATAAGACAAAGGAGCAGAAGTAGGCCATTCGGCCCATCGAGTCTGCTCCGCCATTTTATCATGAGCTGATCCATTTTATCCTATTTAGTCCCACTGCCCCGCCTTCTCACCATAACCTTTGATGCCCTGGCTGATCAGATACCTATCAATCTCTGCCTTAAATACACCCAATGACTTGGCCTCCACTGCTGCCCGTGGCAACGAATTCCATAGATTCACCACCCTCTGACTAAAAAAATTTTTTTGCATTTCTGTTCTGAAAGGGCGCCCTTCAATCCTGAAGTTATGCCCTCTCGTACTAGACTCCCCCATCATGGGAAACAACTTTGCCACATCCACTCTGTCCATGCCTTTTAACATTCGAAATGTTTCTGTGAGGTCTCCCCTCATTCTTCTAAACTCCAAGGAATACAGTCCAAGAGCGGACAAACGTTCCTCATATGTTAACCCTCTCATTCCCGGAATCATTCTCGTGAATCTTCTCTGTACCCTCTCCAACGTCAGCACATCCTTTCTTAAATAAGGAGACCAAAGCTGCCCACAGTACTCGAAGTGAGGTCTCACCAGCGCCTTATAGAGCCTCAACATCACATCCCTGCTCCTATACTCTATTCCTCTGGAAATGAATGCCAACATTGCATTCGCCTTCTTCACTGCTGACTCAACCTGGAGGTTAACTTTAAGAGAATCCTATACGAGGACTCCCAAGTCCCGTTGCATCTCAGAACTTTGAATTCTTTCCCCATTTAAATAATAGCCTGCCGGTTTATTTTTTCTGCCAAAGTGCATAATCATACACTTTCCAACATTGTACTTCATTTGCCACTTCTCTGCCCATTCTTCCAATCTATCCAAGTCTCTCTGCAGACTCTCCATTTCCTCAGCACTACCGGCCCCTCCACCTATCTTCGTATCGTCAGCAAACTTAGCCACAAAGCCATCTATTCCATAATCCGGATCGTTGATGTACAATGTAAAAAGAAGCGGCCCCAACACTGATCCCTGTGGAACACCACTGGTAACCGGCAGCCAACCAGAATAGGATCCCTTTATTCCCACTCTCTGTTTCCTGTCGATCAGCCAACGCTCTATCCACGTATGTAACTTTCCTGTAATTCCATGGGCTCTTATCTTGTTAAGTAGCCTCATGTGTGGCACCTTGTCAAAGGCCTTCTGAAAATTCAAATATAAAACATCCACTACATCTCCCTTGTCTAGCCTACTGGTAATTTCCTCAAAAAATTGTAATAGGTTTGTCAGGCAGGATTTTCCTTTAAGGAATCCATGCTGAGTTCTGCCTATCTTGTCATATGCCTCCAGGTACTCTGTAACCTCATCCTTGACAATCGACTCCAACAACTTCCCAACTACCGACGTCAAGCTAACAGATCTATAATTTCCTTTTTGCTTCCTTGCCCCCTTTTTAAATAGCAGAGTGACATTTGCAATCTTCCAGTCTTCCGGAACCATGCCAGAATCTATCGACTTTTGAAAGATCATCACTAATGCCTCCGCAATCTCCACAGCTACTTCCTTCAGAACACAAGGGTGCATTCCATCTGGTCCAGGAGATTTATCGACCTTTAGCCTATTCAGCTTCCTGAGTACTTTCTCTGTCGTAATTGTGACTGCGCACACTTTTCTTCCCTGCCACCCTTGAGTGTCCGGTATCCTGCTGTCTTCCTCAGTGAAGACTGATGCAAAATACTCATTCAGTTCCTCTGCCATCTCCTCATCTCCCATTACAATTTCTCCAGTATCATTTTCTATCGGTCCTATATCTACTCTCACCTGTCTTTTACTCTTTATATACTTGAAAAAGCTTTTAGTATCCTCTTTGATATTATTTGCTAGTTTCCTTTCATAGTTAATCTTTTCTCTCTTAATGACCTTCTTGGTTTCCTTTTGTAAGGTTTTAAAGACTTCCCAATCCTCTGCCTTCCCACTAATTTTTGCTTCCTTGTATGCCCTCTCCTTAGCTTTAACTTTGGCTTTGACTTCTCTTGTCAACCACGGTTGCATCCTTTCACCACTCGAAAATTTCTTCTTTTTTGGAATATACCTGTCTTGCACATTCCTCATTTCTCGCATAAACTCTAGCCACTGCTGCTCTGCCATCTTTCCTGCCAGTGTCTCTTTCCAGTCAACTTTGGCCAGTTCCTCTCTCATGCCACTGTAGTTTCCTTTACTCCACTGAAACACCGACACGTCAGATTTCGGCTTCTCTTTTTCTAATTTCACAGTGAACTCAGTCATGTTATGATCACTGCCTCCTAAGGATTCCTTCACCTCAATCTCTCCAATCACCTCCGGTTCATTACACAATACCCAATCCAGTACAGCCGATCCCCTAGTGGGCTCAACAACAAGCTGTTCTAAAAAGCCATCTCGCAGACATTCTACAAATTCTCTCTCTTCAGATCCAGTGCCGACCTGATTTTTCCAATCTACTCGCATGTTAAAATCCCCCACAATTATCATAACACTGCCCTTCTGACAAGCCTTTTCTATTTCCAGTTGTAATTTGTAGTCCACATCCCTGCAGCTGTTTGGAGGCCTATAAATAACTGCCATCAGGGTCCTTTTACCCCTGCTATTCCTTAGCTCAACCCATAAAGATTCTGCACCTTCCGATCCTATATCACCTCTTTCTAATGATTTAATATCATTTCTTACCAATAAAGCCATGCCTCCCCCTCTGCCTACCTTCCTATCCTTCCGATACACCGTGTATCCCTGGACGTTCAGCTCCCAGAGACATGCATCCTTTAGCCAGGTCTCAGTGATGGCCACAATATCATACCTGCCAATCTGCAGCTGTACGACAAGATCATCCACCTTATTCCTTATGCTGCGCGCATTTAAGTATAACACCTTAAGACCAGTATTTGATACTTTTTGCTTTGATTTCAGTGCAACTTTATTGCACTGCAACTCATCCCAATGGCTACACATTTGCCCCATCACCTGCTTGTCTTTCCTGACATAGGGAATTGAAAAAGAGAAAAGGGAAGGGATGGAGAAATTACTGGAAGTTAGAGAAATCAATGTTAATGTCATCAGGTTGGAGGCTACCCAGACAGAATATAAGGTGTTGTTCTTCCAACCTGAGTTTTTTGAAGAGGTGACGAGGAGGATTGACAAGGGCAGGAATGTAAACAACATTGACCTGAACTTCATCAAAACTTTGACAGGGTCCCACATAGTAGGCTAGACTTGGATTCAGAATTAATATTACGGGCATATGCCATGAAATTTGTTGTTCTTTGGCAGTGGTAGAGTGCAATACATAAAATATACTATAAATTACAATAAGAAATTGTAAGAAAATGTCATGCAAAAGGGATCCAAACAGTGGGACAATGGGATAGCATTCATGGATTCATGGTCCATTCAGAAATATGATGTTGGAGAGGAAGAAGCTGTTCCTAACACGTTGTGTGTGTGCCTTCAAGCTCCTGTACCTCCTCCCTGATGGTAGTAATGAGAAGGAGGCCATGTCCTGGGTGGTGGGGATCCTTAGTATTGGATGTCGTCTTTCTGAGGCATGAGAATTAAAATTATATCCAAAGTGGCATTTCCTGTGAATAAATTGAATATTTCCTATTAGTGGCCTGTGTTTAAATGCTTCAGAAGGGATCCTACAAAATAGCAACTCACAAAATCTTGAAGTTATGTTATATCACAGCATATTCAGCCCTGTATGGTCTGCTTTGTGGACTACAGCAACTATCAAGAACAGAAATCCTTACAGACGCTGTTGGTTTTAAGAGCAGATTGAAAGCAGCCAGAACTTCTTCTATTCTTTTGTATTGAGCACCAGAACAAGGTAAAGGACAAACCTTTCAACTTTTCCTGAAGTAACTTTGCAAGGAAAGAGATATACGCTAGTTGACCTTCTGTAAGTGCAATCAATAAGCAGAGCTAGGTAGCTGAACACAGATAGAAATAAAACTGAGAGGGTCTTTTACTTTTTATGTTGTTCTCTGAATGTTCCCACCAGCTATGCATCTTTTATTTATATTAATGCTGAAAACACAACATAAGAGCTTTGTTCAAATCAAACCCAGCAATGTCTGGATAAATTTTGACATTATTCAAGTTCAGGGAGAAGGTCAATTTGGTAAAATGATTACTGTTGCGAAGACATCTGGAAAAAGTTCAAATTAGGTTAATTGTAAGCTTCAAGTACTTATTCCTCCAAACAAATAGATAAAGGTAAAATAATGCCTTACATTCAATGTGCAGTGACTTATACTTATATTTGATATTTTGGGAGATAATATAATCCCTCAGCTACCTATTGGTATACAAGAGTCAATGACAAAATATTTCATGATCTCTGGAGAGATCTTGCAAATTCAAATACAAATCCTTCCATTAGAACTGTGTCCCCTTCACCCTTTATGCATTTGTTTCTTGATGACCCTTAACCTTACTGTGTGCATGCATAAAGAAATGTCCTTCATCCAATACATTGACCACATTTTTGACAGTTGAAAGCTTTCAGCTGTGCATTGTGTTTTATAGTGCCTCTAACCATGATTTCTTTCACCATTCTTATTTCATTATGAAGCCTAGAGCTTTATGCTTTCTGCTGTTATCGCTGAAAAGACACAGCAAAACTCCAACCACAATGACGATGATCATGTAATGTAATATGAAAAGGAGGAAATCTGACCATTCATAAAGCTATTGATAAGCCCAACATCCTGACCCGACACCATCTATCACAGAAAGAGGATAAAGGAAAAACCCTCTGGAAGGGTCATAGTTAGAGAAAGTCATGTCAGTTTATTATCAAACAACAATTAATGAATTTTCGATGGAGAATAATACAAATTATTACGTGTACAAAGTTGCTTATTTAAAACAAGTAACAAGAGTGGCAATTGCTAGAGTGAAAGACTTAAAGATCAAACGCAGCTCCAATGCCCTTTTTAAGTTTGCTGACATCACCACTGTCATAGGTCAAACCAAAGGTATAGATCAGCATAGAGGAGGGAGATTGAAAATCTGGCTGAGTGGTGCCACAACGATGACCTCTTACTCAGCGGCAGCAAGAGCAAGGAGCTGATTATTGAGTTCAGGAGGAGGAAACCAGAAGTTCATGAGCCAATCCTCGTCAGGGGATCAGTGGTGGAGAGGGTCAGCAACTTCATACTCCTCAGTCCTGGGCCCAGAATGTAAGTGAAATTGCAAAGAGAGCACGACAGCACCTCTACTTCCTTAGGAGTTTGCGATGACTTGGCATGACATCTAAAACTTTGGCAACCTTCTGTAGATGAATGGTGAGGAGCATGTTGACTGGCTGCATCACAGTCTGGTATAGAAACACCAATGCCCTTGAACAGAAAATCCCACAAAAAATAGTGGTTGCAGTAAAGGCCCTCCCCTCATGGAACAGGAAAGCAGTATCCATCATAAGGGCTGGCCACTTGCAGGCCATGCTCTCATCAGGAAGAAGGTACAGGAGTCTCAGGACTCACACCAGCAGTTCAGGAACAGTTATCCACCCCCACCCCCCAACCAACAGCCTTTTGAACCATAGGGAATAACTTCAATCAACTTCACTTGCCCATCACTGAACTGTTCCCACAACCTATGGACACCTTTATCTTATGTTTCAATATTTATTGCTTATTTATTTATTTGTTACTAATATCATTATATTTTTCTGTTTTCTCGGTTCAAGCTGGTAATACCTGAGGTACAGGCATAGCCAAGCACATTCATTTCTCAATTGCTAGGAACTTTCAGACTATTCTAGTGGTGTCTAGTATTGTGGCTTTTTGAAGATTTACATCAGGGATGGCCAACCTATGGCGCACGTGCCAAAAGTGGCACATTGCACCCCAGTGATAAAAAGAA
Source organism: Mobula hypostoma (assembly GCF_963921235.1). NCBI lineage: Eukaryota > Metazoa > Chordata > Chondrichthyes > Myliobatiformes > Myliobatidae > Mobula > Mobula hypostoma. Next base: position 77,928,088 of record NC_086109.1, read on the forward strand.
AAAAGTAAGCCTACTCACGCAAAAAGTATTAACCAAAAACCGACTTGTAGAAAAAAAAATCTGTAACAGGAATTCAAGTAGCTTAGAGCTAGAAATGGGTTTTACTGAGAATAAATCTAAAATTTAGCAATTATTTTTGGTAATTTTATTATTTCTTGCACATCTTTTGGCGAATGTTATCTTCTTTCACATTAATCTGTTTTTAATTTTTAAGAATGTTCAATGAGTCAAACAAGGAAAGAAGGACTTTTGTTCTGTAGTCGTTCCATAACTGTTCAATACACGCTGATACTTGTTTGATCCTGAGGCGCAAGCTGTCTGAACCAGCGGTGTATCGCAGGTTTTTGCCAGTCAGTTTACAATGGACACTCGTGCGCTACAGAGTTGTGCTTTGTTCGTCCTTTGTGAAACATTTGCAGTTTTGTACTTTTTGGAAAATTAAGCCTTGTTTTTACACTCGGTTATCCATCACAGTGCAAAAGAAAATGAGCAAAAGAAAAGCAGAAAGTGATAGTAAGTGTGAATTCAATGAACAGTGGGAAAATTAGTTCTTATTTATAGTGGGTCCGTCAGGAAAACCATTGTGCATTGTTTGCGAAAACATTTTCAGCCATGAAATTGCTTAAAAACAAAACGAGGTCGCGATTGACTGATTCAAATTTGAAGAATTCTCTGCTGCTCTCAGTAACTAATTTAAATCCAAACATTAAAAGCTTGGCGAAATCAAAACAGAATCAAACGTCTCATTAAGGTAAGTAATGTTTATCTTGTTTTTATATTAAATCAATGTATCATGTAAAAATGCCAAATATGTCTATATTAACATATTTTTACAAGAATTGAATGGGGGTACAAGAGTTGTATGGCACATCTGAACTCAAGCGTAAAAAATTGACGCATGGAATGTAAAAGGTTGGCCACCCCTGATTTACATAAATATTGTCATGTAGGCTTGATTGTGTATTTGGGATGATACCAGTTGTAGGTATAATTATCAGGACAATGTATACCTTGTTCATGTTCCATAGTCCTTCAATTTCCTCTTTAAATTCAGCATATCTCTGGCGTTTTTCACTTATTGATTTCTATATGTTGTGTAAGACTCTATCTATGAAGTAAGTTGTTCTTGCTTGTTTATCTTGTAATATTATATCCAGATGGTTGTTATGGATTGTCTTATCTGTAACAATGGATCAGTCGTAATATAATTTGTAGGACTCTGGCTCTAAAATGGTGTCAGCTTATATTTATATTAAGGTATGGTTTATTTTATGAGTTTGTGTTTTAAAATGAGATTTTGATGAATGATGTTTGCCACTTGATTGTGCCTGTGCAAGTAATCAGATTAAGGTAAACCGCTGCAGGATCCTATAATGTGTTGGATTGTTTCTGGTTTCCCTTGGCATTTTCTGCATTTATTTCCTTGAATTTGTTGGTATTTTATTATGTATTTCTATAGTTTTGTGTAAACCACTTGGCCCTGTATTGCCACAAGGAACCCCTCTGTTTCTGGGAAGAGTTTTCCAACCCTGAGCTAAGTGTTCGACAATTCATAGTCAACATCTAATCTGCTCAGATTGTTTTCCATACAGCGTCATTAGTTAACTCTTTCTTCTATAGTAATAATATTTCCATTTTTCTTTTTTTAAGTTTATTGATGTGCACTCCTTATCAGAATTGCATATGCTGGCATGAAGTGCTGAATCCTGTTCTTGTTATCAAAATTATATCCTTAGAAGTTGTATTAATTTTTTATGTCTGTTATTCCTCTTTATTAATAATAATATTTATTTATTTTCTTTCTTTCTTTCTTTAATATTTCCACAGTGTGCTGTCTTCTGCACACTGGTTGTCCATCCCATTCGTATGGACTTTCATTGATTTTATTATGGTTGTTGGATTTATTGAGTATGCCCGCAAGAAAATGAATCTCAGGGTTGTATATGGTGACGTATATATGAAGAAGAAGAAAGCTCTTAACTCCGAGTGGAGTCATTGGGACGCTGTCATGACGGTGTTTTTTTTAGCAGGCTTTCTTATTTTTACGAGGCCAAGTTGCTAGCTCGATGCTCAACCCAGCATGGATGGAAAGTGTGCAAGGGGGCCGGCTGGATTCGAACTTGGGAACCTTTGCTCCGAAGTCCGGCACTGATGTCACTACGCTACTAGCCGATGACATATACAAACGTTTGCATATACTTTGATAATATATTTACTTTGAACTCAAAGGTTTAACTTTAAGAGCAGAGAAAAATTTTGAATGAAATTTTGAATGTAAATGCATTTTTCCAAGCAGAGTTACTGTCAGCACTGAATACCATGTCAGAGGCACTTGGTAGAAGAAACAGCATATAAATTAGTTCATGCTATTCTTCATTTTTATGAAACACCATCTCTTCAGCAAAGGAAACAATAGCTTGTTAAATAATGTGAATAGGGAGCCATTTTGAAATAATGGGCCAGATTTTGCAGGGTTATTTTGGCAGGTTCCATATATTTGTAGTTTTTCTCCCTGCAAGAGCTGCCTGCACCCTCATGATTTCTAAAAGAGTGCCAAGCTCCCAAGTTTCTTGACTGCTCTTTGTGTGATTCTAACAACTGCTTTCAGTTGCTTGGAAATCTGCTTGAACCACCCTCTCTCAGAAAGATCTGGCAAAGGGATATATCCTAGTTAAAATATTTTAAGATTTTCAAGTATTTTTAATTTTAAATTTAAAGTTTATTGGTTTTGTTATTGAATTTTTTATACGTCCATCTTATTGTACTAGGGAACCATTTAATAGTTTTATTACAGAAGCTGTTCTTGAGTCTGATGTTACGTGTTTTCAAGCTTTTGTACTTTCTGGCCAATGGAAAGGGGAGGAGAGAGAATGTCTCAGGTGGGTGGTCTTAATAAATGCTAACAGTTTTAAAATATTTCTGATAGTAAATGAGAAGTATGGCTTAGATGGCTGTAAATTTTTTTTTAGCTGTTTTGTGAATAGGACTTATTCTGCCATTTTTTCTCATCGGAAGGCGCTGTCAATGTGTCATGTCATTAGGAGAGTTGACCAAAAGCTTGACGAAAGGGGGTGGGTTTGAAGGAACTGCTCAAAGGAGGAAAGATAAGTGATGGGTTTCCAGAGGAATTCTGAAGCTTGATCTCTAAGTGGCCAAGGACGGGTCTGTCCATAGTGGAGGCATTGAACTCAGGAGTGATCAACATTGAAGAACTAGAGGAGTAATGATGTTACAGAGGTTTTGTTGGGTTGGAAGGATAAAGTTATGGAGTCACTTGAAGACAAAATGTGAATATTAAAATCAAGGCTTTGTTTAACTGGGAACAACACAGACGAACAAGTACAGACATGTTGCATGATTGGAATTGCATGAGATAAGACAGTAGAGATGTGGATGGTCTTAAATTTCCAAAGGTGAGAACAATTGGAGACTTAGTAAAATTCAGAGGCAACAAAGATGTGGATGGTACTGTTCAACAGCAAATGAGCTGAGGCTGGTACTGCTAGAGAGTGTACGTAAACAATCTCAATAATGGCACAAATATATGACTGGCCACTGACCTGAGAGTCAAATGTTACATGAGAGTCAGCTTGTTGTTATGCAAAGGACTGCAGTCAGTCGCTGGGGAATGGAGTTTGCACTGGAAACTGGAAGTTATTAACTCTCATCTTTCCTATAAAACTGCAAAAACAAATGAATATAAAATAAGGGATATTTAAATATTATTATTCATTTTATGGCACTTTATCACACTCAACACATTTTCTTTCTATTCACTGTTACATTGAAATACAAGGCTGGATATGGCAGATAGTTAAGGCTGGGATATCCCATAACATTTGCCAATATTATGGTCAGGACAAAGTGTTTTCCCAATGTCACAATTCTTGCTCAAAGCAAAAGGATTATACAGAACCAATTGATGATGCACTCAGTGTGTGATACCACAGTGGTTGTTAACAGGGAACAATATTTTACGTGCTTTATCCAGACTACATGTTTTGTTCAAGATAATCACTTGGATCTGATGTAAATTAATGCCATGACTTTCAAATCTGCTCTTAAATGTCAATTGCTTTCCACCATTCATAATGCAAGTGGCCATTAACTATATAAATGAGTTATCAAGATGTCTCAGAAAATATGTACCCTGACAAGAATATTTTGAAAATACTCATGCATTTTATTTAAGTGTGGCTCCAGTTCTATGATTATGTCCCATCATGATTTTAAAGTTTACTGCAAACTCTAATTAGATAACTTTCTGATGACAAACCATTCAATGGACAGAGGAAATGGTGCTTAATAAAAAGCCTTCACGTTATATTCAAGTCCAGATTTACAACAGTGATTTAAAGAGAAAACTTATATAGAGAAATAAGTAAAGACAAAGATCAAGTTCAGCACCCATTAAGACAAACTTATTTAAATTGGAAACATATAAAAGTGTGCAGCAAAAGGGTGCTCTATACACAGGCCAATGGTGATTGCACAGGAGTTTTGTCCACACTCCTTTCTGAGAGATTAAAATGTTGAGTTGCAATCTCTTAGGTTAGTTTATTGCCATATGCACCAGAGTGCAATAAAATTCCTTGTTCGTGTGAAGTTACAAGGTAAACGGTATACGTGGCAATAATAAATACAATAAATATAGCAATGAGCACAAAACAACAGCTATTTGTGCACCTGTGAGTCTGCAGGGGCCATCTATTGTGTCCAATTCTCCCAGTGCAGCCTCCTCTACATTGTTGAGACCTGTAGGACCGCTTCATCAAACACTTCTGCATCATCCGCCGCAAGCCAGAAGTTTTAATTCTCATTCCCCTTTTCAGCGTGTCAGTCCATGGCTTCCTCTTGTGCCAAGATGAGGCCACCCTCAGGGTGGAGGAGCAACACCTTGTATTCCGTCTGGGTAGCCTCCAACCTGATGGTATGAATATCGATTTCTCCTGCTGGTGAACCAAAGTCCTCCTCCCTCTATTCCCCACTCTGACATTTTACTTCTTCTCACCTGCCTATTTCTTTCCCCCTTCCCCCTGTTGTCTGCTCTCCTCTCCTAACAGGTAGATTAATCACCTGGACCAGATGGTGTACACCCCGGAGTTCTGAAAGAGGTAGCTGAAAAGTTTGTGGAGGCATTAATAATGATCCTTCAAGAGTCACTAGATTCTGCAATGGTTCTGGGAAGGCTGGAAAATTGCAAATGTCACTCCACTCTTCAAGAAGGGAGAGAGGCAGAAGAAAGGAAACTATAGGCCAGTTAGTCTGACCTCAGTGGTTGGGAAGATGTTAGTCAATTATTAAGGATGAGGTCTCAGGGTACTTGGAGGTACATGATAAAATAGGCTGCATTCAGCATGGTTTCCTCAAGGCAATATCTTGCCTAACAAATCTGTTGGAATTCTTTGAAGAAGTAACAAACAGTATAGACAAAGGATAATCTGTTGATGTTGTGTCCTTGGATTTTCGAAAGCCCTTTGACAAGTTGACACGTGAGGCTACTTAATAAGCTATGAGTTTATGGTATTACAGGAAAGATTCTAGCATAGCTAAAGCAGTAGCTGGTTGGCAGGAGACAAAGAGTGGGAATAAAGGTAGCTTCTTCTGGTTGACTGCTGGTGACTAGTGGTGTTCAATAGGGGTCTGTGTTGGAACCGATTCTTTTTACATTATATGTCAATGATTTGGATGATGAAATAGATGGCTTTGTTGCAAAGTTTGCAGATGATATGAAGATAGTTGGAGGGGCAGGTAATTTTTAAGAAGTAGAGAGGCTACAAAAGGACTTAGACAGATTAGGAGAATGGGCAAAGAAATAGCAGATGGAATACAATGTCAGGAAGTGTGTGGTCATGCACTTTGGTAGAGGAAATGAAAGGGTTGACTATTTTCTTAATGGAGAGGAAATACAAAAAACCTGAGATGCAAAGGGACTTGGGAGTACTTGTGCAGGATTTCCTAAAGGTTAATTCGCAGGTTGAGTCTGTGTTGAGGAAGGCAAATACGATTCTAGCAATGATTTCAAGAGGACTAGAATATAAAAGTAAGGATGTAATCTTGAGACTTTATAAAGCACTGCTGAGGCCTCTCTTGAAGTATTCTGAGCAGATTTGGGCCTCTTATCTTAGAAAGAGTGTGCTGAAACTGGAGGGGGTTCAAAGGAGGCTCTCGAAAATGATTCCAGGATGAAGAGTGGTTGGTAGCTCTGGGCCTTTATTCACTGACTTCAGAATAATGAGGGTTGACTTAATTGAAAACTACTGAATGGTGAAAGGCCTTGGTAGAGTGGATATGGAGAGGATGTTTCCAATGGTGGGAGATTCTAAGACCAAAGGACACAGCCTCAGAATAGAAAGGTGTACTTTTCGAACAGAGATGAGGAGGAATTTCTTTAGCCAGGGAGTGGTGAATCTGTGGAATTCGTTGCCATAGGCAGCAGTGGAGGCCAGGTCTTTATGTATATTTAAGGCTGAAGTGGTAGATTCTTGATTGGTCAGGACATGAAGGGATATGGGGAGAAGGCAGGAGATTGGGGCTGAGAGAAAAACTGGGTCAGACATGATGAATAGCGAAGCAGACTTGATGTGCCAAAAGGCCTAATTTTGCTCCTATATCTTATGGTCTTATTGTTTTCCTTCTCCAGCCTTTGACCTTTTCCCCCCACCAGGCCTCACTTATCACCTTCCAGCTAGCCTCTTTCCTCTCCCCCATCTTTCATTTCAGGCTTCTTACCTCTCAGTCCTGAAGAAGGGTCTCTGCCTAGAATGTTGACCGTTTATCTCTTTCGAAAGGTGCTGCCTCACCTGCTGAGCTCCTCCAGCATTTTGTGTGTGTTGCTATTTGCGCACAGCACAGTGAATGTCCCCAGGGAGTGCCCCCTGTCTGCCGCAACAATCTTGTTCCAGATCACAGCACACATATACCTCACAGTGATCACCGACTTCTACTGGAGAGAGCCCTTGTGGCATTGCTTGTGAACCGCTGTCAGGGCGGCACGGTAGTGTCGAGGTTAGCATAATGCTTTCCAACGCGAGCGATCGGGGTTCATTTCCTCCTGCTAGCTTCTCCCCTTATGTTTCCAACAGGTGCTCCAGTTCATCCCACATTCCAAAGATGTACAGATGTCAGAAGTCCTTCAGTAGTGCCCTTGAACAAGGGCAAATTATACATTGGTGCAATATATACCAATTTACACTGTATGTGGAAGAGTGGATTTGACATTCTATATAATCTCAATTTGAGCACCAATTAAATAACATGTTCCTTAGTATAATTATTATGTTACTGGACGACCAGTCAGAGATGTGGCCTACTTATCCAGAGATGTGAGTTCCTACTATAGCAGCTGGGGAAATTAAATTCACACAATTAAATAAATTGGGCACTTCTGGATCATTGTAACAACCCAACTGAGCCACTGATGACCTTCAGCAGACGATATGTGACCTTCTAACCCTGTCTGGCCCAAAGGTAGTTTACAGCCTTCAATTAGGCCCTAGGCGTCAATGTGGCTGACCCTAATGTGCCTCCTCAATCAGGGCAATTAGAGATGGAAAATAAATGTTCGTTTTGCCAAAGCCATCCATATTCTGTGACAAAGAAATTAAAATAATTTAATGAGAGCACATTGGTAATTGTTATGGTAAGGACTTGAGCTGATATGTTCAGTAATGCATCTCACTCTACAAGTGATCGCAGTACCTTAAGTTCAAGGCTGTGCCCATCAGAAGGAATGAGTAGGTAAATGCTTAAAATTAGCTTGAGGTTAAAACATTAAATATTCACAAGGATGTTGCTGGGACAGGAGGACTTGAGTTTTCCGGAGAGACTTGATAGGATAGAGTTGTTTTCCCTGGTGTGTTGGAGGCTGAGAGATGTCCTTACAGAGGTTTCATGAGGGGCCATTAATAAATTGAATTGGCATAGTATCACAGACAAAATGCTGGAGTCAGGCCACATCTATGGAAGAGAATAAACAGTCGATGTTTTGGGCTGAGACCCCACATCAGGACTGGAAAGAAAAGGGGCAGGCACTGAGTGAAAGCAAATGAGGGGGAAGATGGATGGTGGGTGGGGGAAGGATGATGTGAGAAGCTAGAAGGTGATAGGTGGCTCAAGTAAAGGGCTGAAGAAGAAGGAATTGGATTGGAGGGGTGAGTGGATATCGGGAGAATGGGAAGGAGGGGGGGCACCAGAGGGAGGTGATAGGCAGCTGAGGAGAAGAGAAGGGGTAAGAGGGGAACCAGAATAGGGAATAGAAAAAAAAAAGAGCTGGGGGAGAAATTACTGGAAGTTAATGAAATCCTTGTTCATGCTGTCAGGTTAGAGACTACACAGACTGATATGAGATGTTGCTCCTCCAGCCTGTGACCTCATCATGGCAGTAGAGGAGGCCATGGACCAACGTGTCAGAATGGAAATGAGAAGCAGAATTAAAATGGGTTGCCACAAGAAACCCGTCTGTTGTGGATGACGGAGCTAAGGTTCTCTAAGAAACAGTCCTCAATCTACACCGGGCCTCACCAGACTTTATTCCAGTATAGGGAAGTGTAAAACTAGATGGCAAAGGCTTTGGCTTAAACTGAGAGGGGGAGAATTTAAAAGAGATCTGAGGGAAAAAAATTTTTCACACAGAGGGTGGTGACTATATGGAGTAAGTTGCCAAAGAAAGTGGCTGAGGTGGAACAATTACAATGTTTAAAAAAACTATTTGGAGAAGTGCGTGGATAGCAAAGGTTTAAAGAAATATGGACATATGCAAATCAATGGTAAGCACACAGGTTACATGGCCGGCTCGTTGGGTAGTGGCATCAGCGCTGGACTTTGGGGCAGAAGGTCCCAAGTTTGAATCCAACCGGCTCCCCTGGCACGCTTTCCATCCGTGCTGGGTTGAGTGTCGAGCTAGCAACTCGACCTTGTAAAAAAGAAATTGCCTGCTACAGAAATATCAACAGCAAAAAGCCTGTGCTCTCTCGTGAGTTTAAAGGCAATTTCTTCTACACAGGTTACATATTAGTCAGATTGGAAGAGTTGGGCTGAAGCATTTGATTCCATTCCATGCAACTCATAACCTTAAGACTAAAACTAAGTTTGGTATGTTAATCAAAAAATTATGGAAACTGGTACCCAAGGTAAAAATGGTAAATTTTGGGAACATTCAGAGCAGAAACATAAATTCTGTTTCTCTTTCCAGAGATGCTGCCTACCCTGATCAATGTTTGCTGAATTTTATGTTGGTAATGCTATGGTACTCACTTCAGGGCTACTCCGGCAACATCTCTTAAACCTGCAAACTCTACTGCCAAGAAGAGCAAGAGGCGCGGACACACGGGAGCAACCACCACCAGCACGTTCCAGCATGGACATATCAGATTAGATTATGAGTACACGCTGTCCTCTATTATTGTCATTTAGTAATGCATGCATTAAGAAATGATACAATATTCCTCCGGTGTGATATCACAAAACACACAGACCAAGACTGAAAAAACTAACAAAACCACATAATTATAACATATAGTTACAACAGTGCAACAATACCATAACTTGATGAAGAACAGGCCATGGCACAGTAAAAAAGTTCAAAGTTACTTAGAAGTCCCACATCTCACACAGACAGGAGAAGGAAGAAAACTCTCCCTGTCGTACCCGACCACAGTCCGACTCTGAGCCGTCCGAAAACTTCGAGCCTCCGATCAGCCCTCCGACACCGAGTTCCGAGCACCATCTCTATCTAAACGATTCGACCTCAATCTCGGTCACCAGCAGCAGGCAAAGCCGGGGATTTTGAGGCCTTCCCTCCAGAAGATTCTCGATCGCGCAGTAACAGCAGCAGGGAACCGGCCTTTCGGAAATTTCTCCAGATGTTCCTCTGTGCTTTCACGTCTGTCTCCATCAAATAAGAATTGTCCACGGCTCCTATTAACAGATATGATATCATTTTCACCAGAGAGCTGCGCACTGCTATTGCCTCCTCCTTCTTCCTCCTTCTTCACTGACACTGAGTCTCATCCCTAGGACACCCCACCGAGTAGCTTATTGGAGTAGCATTCAACTACAATAGATGCTGGGTTTGTCATTGACTCCCATATTTCAAAAAGAATATAAAAATTCTTAACTAGCCATTTACCAAGTCTCTGACAACACCAAATTCTGTTGGCCTACACTGTCAAAAAAGAATGCCTGATGATCTGATACATTTACTGACTTTCAGGGTGACGTTGAATTCGAAGTCCTTGCAGGTTTATGTCGGGATAAATTCATCGTGGGGTTATCAGTGATGTCCAATGCTTAAAAAGTGAGCAGAAGCACGTAAGAGCTTAATAACATGCAATCATCTTGAAACAAACAATCATGTAAAACAGATTGACTGCATTCAGTGGATCAATAGAAACAAGGCATTGTATTGCTGTTTCTGGACTGATGTCTATTGACATTTACTGAACCTAATGGGTCAGTGACAAGAAATAGCAAAATATTGTTTTATTTTGTATTTAGGGACAGAGCACTGTAACATACCCTTCCAGCACAAAGAACCCATGCCACCCTATTACAAGCACGTGACTGATTAATCTACTAAGCCATATTTCGTAGGAATGAGGGTGGAAACTGAAACACTGAGAGGAAGCCCATGCATTCACGGGGAAAATACACAAACTCCTTACAGACAATGGCGGATATGGACCTGGTTTGCTGTTGCTATTTATACCATTACGCTAACTGCTATGCCACAGCACCACCAACAAAGTGAAGCTTCTAATCCCTTTAATTTTCATGGTGATCAGAGGGCATTAGCTTATTAAAATGAAACCTGGGCTTTCCGTTCAACCTTGCCTCCAAAAGGAAACCACACTTTCAGACAGGGATCCTGATTTGTTCTGCAGAAGATTGAGAAACTATATTGGCAATCTTCAAAATTGAAGGGCTCCTGTTTGCCACATTTCTTAGCACTAAATATTGTGGCAAAAGACGTGACATAAACAGTCATATGGTTGACTGAATTACTAACTTTTCATCCTCTAAAACAATCAGGACTGTGGCCCAAGTATACCAGTGATGCTTGCTTGCATGAGTGACTGAGATTACTGGTGTATGGAACTAGCATTACTGCAAAGTGTTTTTGTAAAATACATCATTGCGCAACTGACATCAACCTTTTTGTCAGACAAGCTATGCTCAAGGCTGATACAACTGAGAAAACACCTAGTCCTGCAATTTTAACTGGGATATTTTACATGTAAAATATTTAGCATCAAACAGTTGGAACAATATCGTGGTAGTTACGTGAATTTGCTAAGCAAAATTATCGTTTAGGTGCCTTCTTCAAATGATATCAGGGAAATTATGACCTTTATAATGTTCTACTGTTGCCCCTTTGGATTGCATTCTTCAGACCAAGTGTTGGCACGTGGGCAAGTGGTTAAGGCATTGGACTGGTGATCTGAAGGTTGCGAGTTCGAGCCTCAGCTGAGGCAGCGTGTGGTGTCCTTGAGCAAGGCACTTAACCACACATTGCTCCTGCACGTTTATAGCCCAGCGGCGGCGGTAGGTGTGGTATGGATAAGATAAGATTTGACCAACCAGCTGGTAAATTGACTGTGCAAACCACTTGCAACAAATGGTGCAAATGTTTGTCTTTAAAATTTTTCTTGTGATTGCAATTCCCTGTTGGACATTAGTAATACAAAATATTGTATGTCTGGTTCACTAGTTCATTGGCAAGACTGACAGCAGAGGAGCTTTGTGGGCTTAGCCTGTTCCCCAGGACCCAGCCCTTGGCCCTCATTCTGCGATGTCACTATTGTAGCTACTGGGGGGAGGAGGAGAGGGGCCAGAGGCGGTATGGGAGAGGTGCAGTAAGCAAACTGGAATCTGAGCTGGCTCTCCGGTCAGTGCTGCTCTCCAGTGTTCGCTCCCTGAAAGACAAGCTAGATTGCCTTCATCTGCAGCGGACTCGGTGTGAGATGAGGAACTGCTGTGTGCTTGCTCTTGCACAAACATGGCTCCAGGACAATATCCCATGCACCATCAATTAATTCGAAATAGATGCCATTCTTCACAGTCTGGAAAGATCTGGAGAAGATCTTTAGGATGACGCAGACCGACACAACCACTGAAGTAGCGATAGCTCTGTCACTGGAATTCTGATTGCAAGGGTAGCAGAAATCCCTCAGCAGAGCCTTTGAACAAGAGGAAACTATACATTGTTGCAATTAAAGCCAATTTTACTGTAGAAGGCAGATTGAATTAGATATGCTGTATAATTTCAAAATTTATATTGGAATCAAACGGCGGTGGTAAAAATTGATAACAATACAGGTGCACATTCCTTTATCCGAAATTCTGAAATTCAAAAAGCTCTGAAAACTGAAGTTTTTTTCGCCAACAGCTGACGTCACTCAGGTGTGACGTGGCAGCACTAGCAGAGGCCGCCAGACGTCAGTTGTGGGTCAGCGCTCGTACTGGTTACACGTGCATTTGCTGTTCACTGATATTTTGTGTTCACTGTTGAATTTGTGTTTAATTTCACTGTGAAAATGTCAAAAAGAGATGCAGATACCCCTATGGGTAACAATGAGAAAAAGAGAAGGAATCTTCTCTTATCAATGACCCAGAAAGTGGAGTTATTGCAGAAGCTTGATCGTGGTGTGTCTGTGCGGCGTCTTAGTGAAGAAAATAGTGTCGGAACTACCACTGTATATGATTTAAATAAACAGAAAGACAAGTTACCGAAGTTTTATAGTGACAGTGACGTTCTACTTTTATTCCAATAGGTCATTTACCACGTGTTTGATTTGGTTCGTTTGAAGCTGTATATTTTTATGTTTTATTGAATGTTTTTGTTGGAAATAAAATTTCTTCCTGTCATTATTCCCTAAACAATACGGTATAACAATTATTTACATAGCATTTACATTGTATTAGGTATTATAAGTAATCTAGAGATGATTTAAAGTATATGAGAGGATGTGCATAGGTTTGGTGCGTCGCTGAGTCCTAAACTCAACCACACTGAGACAAGTTAAATAAGGGACTTGAGCATACGTGTTTTTTGGTATCGGCAGCGGGGGGGGGGGGGGGTCTGAAATCTGAAAAATTCTGAATTCCGAAATGCAACTGGCCCCAAGGATTTCAGATAAGGGATTGTGGACCTGTATAAGCAGTTGGACTAAAATTCAAAGAGGAGTTAGACAGAGATGCGTTGCCTCACCAAAATTATTTAATGTCTATAGTGAAATAATTCTCAGAGAAATAGAAGACCTAGATGGGATAAAAATTGGAAGTGTTAACATCAATAATATAAGATATGCAGACAATACCACCCTAATAGCAGGTGCTGCAGAAGACCTGCGAATCCTCCTAGACAAAGTAGTACAAACAAGTGCAGATTTTGATCTAATCGTCAACTGTAAAAAAAACCAAATGTATGGTAATATCAAAACAGCAGGATACTCCCAACTGCCAATTGTACATTGGTAACCAAGAGATTGAACAAAAGACCAGCTTTAATTATAATCACAAAATACTCTGCAGATGCTGGGGTCAAAGCAACACTCACAACACGTTGGAGGAACTCAGCAGGTCGGACAGCATCCGTGGAAACGATCAGTCAATGTTTCGGGCCGGAACTCTTCGTCAGGACTGAAGAGGGAAGGGGCAGAGGCCCTATAAAGAAGGTGGGGGGAGGGTGGGAAGGAGAAGGCTAGTAGGTTCCAAGTGAAAAACCAGTAAGGGGAAAGATAAAGGGGTGGGGGAGAGGAAGCAGGGAGGTGATAGGCAGGAAAGGTGAAGAAGGAATAGGGGAAAATACAATGGGCAGTAGAAAGAGGTGGATCAATTTAAATTCATCAGTCCACAGGACTTGTTTCCAAAATGCATCAGGCTTGTTTAGATGTTCCTTTGAACCTTTTGAATAGAACTTTTTGGCTGCAATGAGCAAAGGTATGTTTGGAGAAAAAAGGGTACAAAATTTCATGAAAAGAACCCCTCTCCAACTGTTAAGCATGGGGGTGGATCGATCATGCTTTGGGCTTGTGTTGCAGCCAGTGGTATGGGGAATACTTACTGGTAGAGGGAAGAATGAATTCAATTAAATACCAGCAAAATCTGGAAGCAAACATCACACTGTCTGTAAAAAAGCCGAAGATGAAAAGAGGATGGCTTCTACAGCATGATAATGATCCTAAACACACCTCAAAATCCACAATGGACTACCTCAAGAGGCGGAAGCTGAAGGTTTTGCCATGGCCCTCACAGTCCCCTGACCTAAACATCATCGAAAATCTGTGGATAGACCTCAAAAGAGCAGTGCATGCAAGACGGCCCAAGAATCTCACAGAACTAGAAGCCTATTGCAAGGAAGAATGGGCGAAAATCCCCCAAACGAGAAGTGAAAGACTTTTAGCTGGCTACAAAAAGCGTTTACAAGCTGTGATACTAGCCAAAGGGGGTGTTACTAAGTACTGACCATGCAGGGTGCCCAAACTTTTGCTTCGGGCCCCTTTCCTTTTTGTTATTTTGAAACTGTAAAAGATGGAAATAAAAAAGTATTCTTGCTTAAAATATTAAAGAAATGTGTCATCTTTAACTTTGTCTTTTGGAAATCAGTTCATCTTTTACCCGCTTAGCTATTCACAGTAACAGAAATTTTGACCAGCGGTGCCCAAACTTTTGCATGCCACTGTATATGGACACTGGGAAAGAACTAACAGATCTAAGTGTGCGAGGTATGATTGACACTGCAAGGGATCGTTCGATGTGGAGTGTCATGATCGCCCAAGCGTGTAACATGCAAGGCACATGAAGAAGAAGAAGTATAATCTCAAAATGCTTATCAATTCAATAACTTTTTCCTTAGTATAATTAGTATGTTACTGGACTACCAACCAGAGCTTTGGCCTACTTATCAAGAGATGTGAGTTCCTACTATAACAGCTGGGGAAATTAAGTTCACACAATTAAATAAATTGGGTACATTCCAGTAATGATGGCCATAAAACTACTGGATCATTGTAACAACCCATCTGAGCCATTAAAGCCCTTCAGTGGAAGATATGTGACCTCCTAACCCTGTCTGGCCTAAAGGTGACTTTCAGCCTCTAATTAGGCCCCAGACATTAATGTGGCTAACTCTAACCTGCCTCCTCAATTGGGGCAATTAGAGATGGAAGATAAATGTTCGAATTGCCAATGCCATCCACATTCTGTGACAAATAAATTAAGGAGAGGACATTAGTAATTGTTATGCTAAAGGTTTTCACCTGATAAACTCAGTGATGCATCTCACTCCATTTGTGGTCTAAATACCTTAAGTTCAGGCTGTGCCAATCAGAAAAGATGACAGATTTTTCTTCCTAAAAAGCATAATTGACCCAGATGGGCTTTTACAAAACAGTGATTTTTACTGAGGCTCCCCTTTTTGTTCAAATAAAATCCGGACTGATTTAAAATTACTTGACTTTAAACTTGTTAGCTGGGATTTAAAATCTTTTCTCAGGACAAGTGGGCCAGAGCTCTGACTGCTGGTCTGATAATTTAACCATTACTTTTTCACTGTGGAATGATGCATTGATGTACAGCCTGACGCAGGCATTACTGTCCAATCCATTATTCTTGTTACCGTGCCTTGTCTTGCTGATAAGGCCTATGTTGTGTTGACCTCTATTAGTAGGGGAGTGAGTTCAACATCCTCAAATTAATGTTGCAACTCTATAAAACCTTGGCTGGATGAACATTTGGAATATTATGTGCCATTCTGGTCACCTTATAGGAAGGATGTGAAAGCTCTAGAGAGGGTGCAGAGGAGATTTACCAGGATTAGATGGCATGATCTATGAGGAAAGGTTGAGTGCATCAGGGCTTTACTCTTTTGGAGAAAAATAGGATGAGAAGTGACATGACATGGCAGAGGTGTACAAGATGATAAGAGTCATAGATCAAATGGACAGTCAGAGACTTTTTCCCAGGATGGAAGTGACTAATACAAGGAGGCAGAATTTTAAGGTGATTGGAGGAAAGTACAGATGATATGGCAAGAGTTAGGTTTTTTTTACACAGGGAGTGTTGAGTGTGTAGAATGTCCTGCCCAGGGGTATAGTAGAGCCAGATACATTAGGGGCATTATGAAATTCTGGGCTGTGTGGGAGGGGAGTGTTAGATTGATCTTGGTTAAGGGGCTGCACAACACTGTGGGCCAAAGGGCCCATACTGTGCTATATTTGAAAGAAATGACCCAGTTCTTACCACTTTGCTGTTTATGGGAGCTTGTTATACACAAGTTGCCTGTTGCATTTCCTACATTCCAACAAAGAGTGCACTTTGAAATACTTCACTGCTGTAGAGTGCATTGGGGCATCCTGAAAGAGACCTATAAATGGAAGCATTTCTTCTCTCTTTACACAATAATACTGTATAAAGGATGAATAGGCACCACATCTTCAGGGACATACTGGAGTTTCTCCCATGACTGGGCTGGTCTATTTTTCTGTAATGAAGATGACAAAGGAGAACTTTACACTGCAAGATCTTTGCTTTTACTTGTCTTTAATGATCAGCTTTTAAACTTGTCTTTAATGATCAGCTTTTAAAGTTTTAAACTTGTCTAAAGAAAGAAGCTGGAGGCAATAAATCAGAGCAACAAAATTTACCCTTTTAAAATATAATCTTAAATTGCCAGAACTTGTATTTTGGATTTATTGCCCTTTGATAGAAAGCTAAGGAAAATAGGGGGAAAAAATCATAGACCTGGCATTGATCAAAACAGCTGGTAATCTGGATCTTCAAGCAAAACAGGAATTTTAATTTGTTTTTGGTCTGTGTGCCATAAACAGATGGATCTTAAACATATGCAGACATGCCCTTGATGTGTTTAATGATGATTAGAGGGACTGAGGGCATGGCTTCGTTGGCCAGGCCTTTTCCAATTTTCTCACGCATGCCCCTGTACCACACACAACCCAAGGAAAGAGTATATGGGCAAATGATATCAGAACTCCACCATGGATGGTCCAACTGCGAAAGGAGGATTGGGCATGGGGCTAGCAACCTCATCTTGTAGAAACCGAGTGCCACAGAAATTCCGGCAGAAGCTCCAAAGACCTCATCCCTGGGAGAGGAAGGATCTTCAACACCACGAAGATGGTCTACATCTGGGTATGGCTTGAGAGGCTGGCTTGGGACAGAAGACTCTGGTGAGCTGCTGTTGGTGGCCTATGCCACAGTTGGGGTGATGAGATTAAGAAGAAGAAGGAATGATATTAGAGGAAATAAAACTCCAATAATCCTAGTGTTTCCATTTATTGTCATGCAAATACACACCCAGAGTATAAATGCCATGAAAATTAGCTTTATGAAGCAGCACGGTACATTACAAACAGGACAAGCATAAAATCATACATAACTTATATAACAAAATAAAGAAAAATAAACATAACCACATTAGTGAATGTTAAGACAGGGAATAAAGAAACAAAGTCCAAGGCAGAGTTAGGGATTTAACAGCTCAGTTCAAGAAGTGATAGCAGCGGGAAAAAGCTGTTGTTGAACCTCGTGAGTCTTGAGGCTCCTGTACCTCCTGTTCGATTGCAGAATCGAGAAGAGGGCATAGCTTGGGTGGTGGTGGTCCTTAATAATGATGTTGCATTCCTAAGACATCACCGCTTGCGGGTATCCTCGATGGTGTGGAGGGTTGTACCTAAAAAAAAAACAGTGGAGTTTTCAGCTTTCTAATTTGCCAGCGTTGATGAATAATCTGCTGAATTTCAAAACCTGTGCCTGAGGCCACTACTTTGGACCACATTTGTCTGCGACACAGTGCAACTAATTTATTAGTCTGGTGATGCATCCTCATCAGGTTCTGCCCAGCAGCAGTGTAGTTGCATGGTTAGTCCACCAGATGGTGTGTGTACCAGTCTCTTCACTTCGTTCACTGCCTGAGCTTCTAATGTAAGACCCAAGATTGTGAAATGGAAATGGAATGCACACTATCCAAAAGAACATTATTGGGAAAGGCTCGGATGTCGGCAAGAAGGTATACAGGCGTGAGATAGGTTGGCTGGTTGAGTGATGTCGCAACAGTAACCTGACACTCATCGGCAACAAGACCAAGGAATTGATTGTGAACTTCTTGAAGGACGAATTGTGAGAACACACAGCAGTCCAGATTGAGGGGTCATTATTGGAAAGTGTGGCAGTTCCTGGATATCAACATCTCAGAGTATCAATGTTGGGCCCAATACATTGATTCAATCACAAAGAAGGCACACCAGTGCCTATACTTCATCAGGAGTTAGAGATTTGGTATGTTACCAAGGACACTTGAAAGTTTCTACAGATGTACCATGAAAAACATTCTGACTGGTTGCATCATCGCTGTCTAGTATAGAAGCTCCAATGTGCAGTATCAAATGAGGCTTCAGAGGTTGTGAATATGACCAGCTCCATCACAGGCACAACCCACCCGGCACTGAGGACCTCTTCAAGAGGTGATGCCTCAAAAAGGCGGCATTGATCATTAAAGACCCTCACCATCCAGTACATGCCCGACTTCTCGTTACTATCCTCAGGGAGGAGGTATAGAAGGCTAAGGACTCTCATTCCCCACTTTAGGAACAGCTTTTTCCCCTGTGTCATTAGATTTATGAATGATTCATGAACCCATTCCTCTTTTCCCCTCTATTTTTACTTACCTTTGTATCTGATGGAAATTTTTTTTTAAAAGTCTTGCATTGTGCTACCGCCATAAAACAACAAATTTCACAACATACGTCAGTGATAATAAACATGATTCCATTTATGAGGAATGTTTGTTTTACTGAGTGTTTGAAACATAAATGGACAGGTTTAGGGCTGGGTTGTGTTGACAAAGTTGGCAGATGCCTAGATTCCTAGTAGCTAACTGTACCGCACAGTGATTAAGGCATCCTGACATCCTAGGTTTCAACCTGCCCCGCTCCTCTACCCTGCTTGCTTTTCCTGGTGGACCTGCTCCTCATCCGCAGAGGCTGCTTTCGAGTTGTGCAGCCTGGGAACAACTTCCGCCCAATGAGCCTACGCCAAGCACCCATGTTCATCAATCCCATTTGCTTCCCCCACATTGACATCAACTCCCTCAGATTCTACTTGTCACCTGCACAGTAAGGGTTACATCCAGGTACAGATTCCGGTTCATTTGTTTATCACATGTTTATCAAACCATACAGTGACACTAATCCAGGGGCTTCAATCATTAGACCTCGACTTTCAGACCCACCAGCTTTGATCTGTGACCTTTAGACTTTGACCTTCAGAATGGACCCCATGATTTGCTCGTCATGGGGCTTTGAACTCCAGGACTTGGAACTCTGCACTCGTGAGAATCTGTGACCTCGGGACTCACCGGCCTGGAGGGAAATTGCAGTTGTCAATTAATCTATCAACCAGCGTATCTTTCAGATGAGGGATGAGGTTTCATCCCTCATCTGAAAGTTACGCCGGTTGATAGACACAAAGAGAACATTTAATCTCCACATAGGCAGGATCAGAGGCCAGTCTTGAACCTGGCTGATGGAACTATGAGACTGCAGCTCTGAAAGATGTGCATGTGCAGCCCAAGTATATCATCATTGTTTATATCTGCTCCTCAGAGCCATAGTGAACGTCACAGAGGACTGCCATTTGGCAGGGTCACAGTGACCAGGGATCTCCAGTTCGCTATACTAGTTGAACAAGACGCAAGACTGTACAGGCGGGAGGAGAGAGAGAGAGAGCAGCGCACCGTGCATGTGTGTGCACAGCCCTCCGGTGAAAAATGATATTGTATCTGTTAAATAGGGCCCATGGACAATTCTGATTTGATGGAGAGGGACGTGAAAGCACAGAGGAACATCTGGAGAAATTTCTGAAACACGCATTCGCTGCTATCGTTGCTGTATGATCGGGAATCTTTCGGAGGGTAGGCCTCAAAATCCCCGGCTTTGCCTGCTGTTGGCAACTGAGGTTGAGGTCGAATCATTCGGACAGAGATGGCGCTCAGTACTCGGTGTCGGAAGAAGTTTTCGTATGACTCAGAGTCGGACTGTGGTCGGCATGGCAGGGAGAGTTCTTCCTTCTCCCATCTGCGTGAGATGTGGGACATTTGAGAGACTTTGAACCTTTACCGTGCTCATGGACTTCTTCATCAAGTTATGGTATTGTTGCACTGTTGTAACTATATGTTATAATTATGTGGTTTTGTCACTTTTTTCAGTCTTGGTCTGTCCTGTTGTTTTGTGATATCACACCAGAGGAAATATTGTATCATTTCTTAATGCATGCATTACTAAATGACAATAAAAGAGGACTACGTGTCTTCATAACCTAAAAAACTGTTCCATAATTTTCCCTGAGCTCCTCCCTGAGGTGAATGCCTTTTGTGGTTTGTGTCCCCGCCTTGCTCAGGAACGCTGAGGCAAAGTTCTTATGTTTACAGTTACAGATATGGATCCCACAACCCACTTGGGTCGTAGGAGCACTGTAAGGATGAGTGCTGTACCAGTGGCCTCTATTGCTCATGGTTATAGGCGAGTGCTCTGCCATGTTGTCTGCCCATTTCTTCCTCTGCCTGCCTCGTTTTCTTTTCCCCTGCACTGTTCCCTGAAGAATGGCCTTTGAGAGTCCACTTGATCTTGTAATGCGGCCATCCCACCTCAGTTTCCCCTTCTTTACCATGGACAGTAGATCTTCATAGTGTCTCACGAGCTGAGTGATGGTCCTTTGTACTTCGCTGTTTGAGACATGGTCTGTATAGGAGATGCCAAGGAGCCTTCTGAAGCATCTCATTTCTACTGCCCGGGTCTTCTTTTGCAGTTCTGCTGTCAAAGTCCATGATTAACGTGCATACAAGAAGATGGATGGCACAAGTATGTACAGGAGCTTCAGCGATGTTAGTGTCTCTCCAGACTGGTTTTAGTTTGGCCAGCATTGCAGTTGTTTGGGCTGGCCTTGCAAGGAGTTCAGGCTAAGCTTGTTTTAGAAATGAAAGTTGCATAAAATTAAGCAGCAAATAGCAGCTGGAAACACAAAATGCTGGAGGAACTCAGCAGGCCAGGCGGCACCTATGGAAAAGAGTAAACAGTCGACATTTCAGGCCGAACTCTGCCTGGCCTATTGAGTTCCTCCAGCATTTTGTGTGTGATGCTTGGATTTCCAGCGTCTGCAGATTTTCTCTTGTTTGAAGTAGCATTTAGAGAAAGGTACAGCCATTTTTGGCTGTGCTAAATGGACCCTTCCACTCTCCTCTCCTTTGTTCCTCTCACCCTGATGAAATGAAATTTAATCAGGGTATCTTAAGTCCAAGTACCTGCTGCAATCTTATTTTGGCAGTGGTTTGCACCCGGAGGAGTACAATTAATTGCTAAACACATTATGTAAGTAATTACGTTACTTGTAAACACTGCCATTAACGGGTTTTGAGTGTTATTTACCTAGGAATGACAATCAAATGAAGTAGTTGCTAGTTGCAAATGGCTTGCTGGGTTGTGGGAAACAATGGAAGAAAGACTTTTCTAGATCAACAGAGGGTGTGGTCAGAACTGATAGAATTTCCAAAAGTCCCCGCGTGTTCTCAGTAGGAAGAAATAAGATCTGAGTTCTTGTTCTTGGAGGTTTCATCACATGATCCGTCATGTCTCATATTCTTACTGGCAGACTGCCAACATTATCACACAACCAACGGTGCAATGCTTTCCACACCAAAAGAGAACCAAACCAAATTTTAGGCCTTAATGGTTGCAGGGTAGGGGAGGAGGGAGAGGGGAGATCCTTGGCCTTACGTTTCGTCCCATCAACTCAAAAGTGCATATTTATTTACCAATAGGCCCACTGTTCAGTAGCTGGCTTGATTAACAAGTGTGGCTTCTGACTGGAAGAGCTACTGGATTCAGCACTTCTTTCAACCTTAACTTCAGAAGGTCCACAGTTCAGTGAAAGTGGCTGTGCGAGTGGGTAAGGTGGTAAAGAAAGCATATGGCATGCTTGCCTTCATTGGTGAGGGTGTTGAGTTTAAGAGTAAGGATGTCATGGTGCAGCTGTATAAAACGTTGACCGCACTTGGATAATTGCGTGCAGTTTTGGTCTCCCCGACACAGGAAGGGAATGGAGATTGTAGAGAGGGTGCAGATGAGATTTACCAGGATGCTGCCCGGATTAAGGCTGATTTATACTTGTGCTTCAAATTTACGCTGTAAGTACGGCGTAGCCGTGTACCCTACGCTGTACTCTACGCCGAACCCTACGCCGTAGCCTAACGCGCACCTCTTCCAAAATGTAACTACGTGTCACGGCGACGCAGACCAAACAACTGTGATTGGTCAGCTTGGTAGCATAACATTTCCTCCTGTGCTGTAATAGCTTCCCATTGGGCGACTGAAGGGCAGGGAAGGAACTCTGGCTGCAATGCTTTCCATAAAGCTTTACAGACCTCCGTCTGTAGCTAGCTGCTACAGCCTGTCGACTTCCACCTGAAGCTAAAATTCGAATGGTGATTGCCAGTCTCTGAGTATACTGTGCGTACACTGATGCGAAATAAATGGTTGGAGACGATGAACCAAATCATCAAATCTACCTGCCGACACGAAGAAACTCAGTGGCATAGAAACCCCACCGCCAACTAGCGTTTTGGCGGTGAATTGCAGAGAGACGCAGACACACCAACGCACAGGTATAAATACTCACAACGGCATAGCCCACTTGCGTAGGCTACAGCGTAAGCTAGTACGCAGGAGTATAAATCAGCCTTTAGAGGGTATGAGCTTTGAAGGAAGGTTGGACAAACTAGGGTTATAGGTAGGGTAGACAGTCAGAATCTTTTCCCAGAGTGGAAATGTCAAGCACTAGAGGGCATGTTTTTAATGTTAGAGGGGAGAATTTTATGGGCAATGTGAAGGGCAAGCTTTTCACACTGTCAGTGGCAGGTTTCTGGAAAAGGTTACTGGGCATATTAATGGAAGCAGGCAGTCAGAGTTTAAGGGTCGTGAATGTGGAAGGAATATGGACGATAAGGGAAGAGGATATTTGCTGCAAATTGGTGTCAGGGTTGGCACAGCATTGTGGGCCGCATAGGCTGTTGAGTGCTGTACATTTTACGTTATTTGTTTAACCATTGGCATGTGGGCAGGAACAGAGCACCTGGTGAAAATCCACATGGTTGCAGGGAGAACATGCAGACTCCACACAAGGAGTACCAGAGGTCGGGGTGTGAAGTGACATGCTCCAGAAAGCAGATGCAAGATTATACTGACTTTAATGACACAAGGCACAAATCAGGAATGCAATGAAATCTTCTCCACACAGCTTTCTCAACAATCATAGAACCAGCACAAAGCAACCTGTTTAATTGCCGCCCTATCCACGCTCCTAAAACCCTCCATCACCACTGCATGCACGTCTCCCTCTGTTTCTTTGGCCATTACTTCATTATCACTCAGACTAAATGCTAGAGCAGCTTACCTGGCCGCACTGTGGGATACCTGCACTGAAAAGATGTCAGCAGATGGCATATCACATCACAGATGGCATCACAGGTAGACAGGGTGGCGAGGAGTGCTTTCAGCAATTTGGCCTTCATCAGTCAAGTCACTAAGTACAGAAGTTATGTTGGAGTTATATAAGACGTTAGTGAGGCTGCACACGTGGAACATTGTGTTCAGTTCTAGTCGCCCTGCTATCGGAAAGATGCCATTAAAATGGAGAGAGTGCGGAGGAGATTTACAAAGACGTTGCCTTGTGTAACTCGAGGGACTGAGTTGCGAGCAGGTTGGGACTTCATTTACTGGGTCTTAGGAGACTGTTGGCTGACCTCACAGAGGTGTATAAAATAGTGAAAGGGCATAGATAGGGTGAATTGGCACAGACTGTCTTTTCCCAGGGTTGGGGACTCGAGAATTGGTGGTAAGAGGAGTGGTGAGGACAGGAAACTCTGGCAAGCTATCATCGGAGAAGGAACGGCAACTTTCGAAGCCAACAGATGTGCAGAATTAGAAGAAAAGAGAAGAAAATGGAAAGAGAGGCAGCAACAACCAAAGTCCAATCTGCCATCTGAAAATACCTGCCCTGAATACGGAAGAACTTTCAAAGGCAAGATTGGACTCATAA
This sequence comes from Mobula hypostoma, assembly GCF_963921235.1. NCBI lineage: Eukaryota > Metazoa > Chordata > Chondrichthyes > Myliobatiformes > Myliobatidae > Mobula > Mobula hypostoma. Next base: position 77,952,196 of record NC_086109.1, read on the forward strand.
GCCACTTGAGAGCCCATAAATAGATCAACAGAGCGAAGACCATCATCCTCGACCTCGCGGGATAGCCATGACAATGACGACGGTAGAATAGGAGCCAGAAGGGGCAAATTTCTAACCCAGAGCCTATGGAGTGAGCTGCCCGAGGATGTGGCAGGTACATGAGCAGCATTTAAAGGCACTCAGGCAGGTACATGGATAGCAAGTGGGATATGGGCCAAATGTGGGCAAGTGGGACTAGCTTAGCTGAGAATGTTGGTCAGCATGTACCATTCAGGCCGAAGGGCCTGTTTCTGCGCCCTGTGCCTCGATGATACTGTCACCATCTTCTCAGGGCAACTAGGAATGATAACGAATGCATTATTAGATTTTTAAAAATGTGAATGCATAAGGAATAGGTGAGTGAGCAAATACCTTTCCTACATTTGCCTATTCCTCAGTCTCAGCAACTGACATTGTAAACGAGCTTTGTTCATACTTAATTGTGTTTCTACTGTTGGTGTGCGAAAATATCATCCTCCGGAAAGATATCCAAAAAGGCAACAATAGACACACTCATGCAGAGAGACACAATTTCAACTGCTGTACTGGCAGGTAGCTGTTTAATAATGTGATAAGGCAAAGAAGGTTATACTTCTAACTGAATTATTATTTCTAGCCACATTGAGTTTAGAAGATCATTTCGACTTCCTCTCACTCAAATCACTGGACAGACACAAGCATGAGTAAAATTACAAAAGACATAGGAAAATAATACATTTGTATTGTGTTCAAATCACATAGATGTGAGGAAAGTACTGGCTGTAACAGGATAGCTTGTGCTCGGATAACATGAAAACCTTGTTCAAGGCATTCTCTCCTAGAAACACTTTGATTATGTTACTATTTCATCACAATTTTTCCAGCTACCTGGTAATTCCATATCTTGTGAGAATAAATAAGCTTATTTATCTTTATAGAAGCAGTGCAAGTAAAGAGATTTTTGTTGTTCCCCTGCAGTCTTCCTGATGCCACCGTTTGCCACTATCCAGAGCGCTCACAAGGCCTTGCCTCTTTGGACCATTCTTTTATTAATCACTGATAATACCATACCTGTTGGTGGGGTAATTGGTCATTGTAAATTGCCCCGTAATTAGGCTAGGGTTAAATCAGAGGTTGCCGGGCAACACGGCTCGAAGGGCCGGACAGGCCCACTCCGTGCTGTATCTCAATAAATTAAAGAAATCTTTTCTTTGAACACAAAGTTGAAAATGATTTATTTTGTTCTCTATATCCTGCTTGCATTCTTCGACCTCAGCCGCTCTACTACCATCAGATGTGAATGCTGTTATTTGCGGATTCCGTCTAGCACCAGCTTCAATTATCCATCGTGTTTAAAAAGGAGATCGTGATGCAGGTAGTCAACGTTCCAGGAAATGTATCCACCTAGAATAGGCTAGTTATCATGCCGAAGGCGGCAACAGCCTTCTAGCAAGAAAAACATAAATAATTTGCTGAAAGAAATACAAGTGACTGCAAATGCAACTGCCCAGAGCGACAAACAACCTACTAGTGCGGGGGCTCTCAATCTGGGGTCCACCGGCCCCTCAGTTAATGGTAGGGGTCCATAGCGTGAAAAACATTGGGACCCCTGTAACAGAGGAACTCGGCATGTGGAGCAGCATCCTATGGGGGAACAAAACTGTTGACATTTCATGAAATATTTTGTCCCTTTTGTGATTGTGCTTAAATTTATAAACAACTCAATCACTTTCTCTGTCTTCAGTGTTTCTTAGACGGAACTCGGTACAATTTTGCAATCATATTTTGCATCCCTATTTCTTGAGGAGACTGAGGTCCTTTAACATCTGCCAGACGACGCTGAGGATGTTCTATGAGTCTGTGGTGGCCAGTCATGTTTGCTGTTGTGTGCTGGGGCAGCAGACTGAGGGTAGCAGATACCAACAGAATCAACAAACTCATTCGGAAGGCCAGTGATGTTGTGGGGATGGAACTGGACTCTCTGACAGTGGTGTCTGAAAAGAGGATGCTGTCTAAGTTGCATGCCATCTTGGTCAATGTCTCCCATCCACTACATAACGTACTGGGTGGGCACAGGAGTACATTCAGCCAGAGACTCATTCCACCGAGATGCAGCACAGAGCGTCATAGGAAGTCATTCCTGCCTGTGGCCATCAAACTTTACAACTCCTCCCTTGGAGGGTCAGACACCCTGAGCCAATAGGCTGGTCCTGGACTTATTTCATAATTTACTGGCATAATTTACATATTACTATTTAACTATTTATGGTTCTATTACTATTTATTATTTATGGGCGACTGTAACGAAAACCAATTTCCCCCGGAATCAATAAAGTATGACTATGACTATGACTATATAATCAAACATCCAGGAACAAAATGTTCCGGTTTTTCATTAGTAGAAAATGAAAATGGTAATGTAGAGCAAATGATGGTGGGATACCCCACTTGTTGACCATTGGTTGATCTTCCCTTAATTCTGTTTACTTGTGGCATTGCATATGCCTTGTACCCTCAAACAAAAAACTATTGATCAAAGTCTTGACATTTTTTAATTCTTCCAGTATCCCAGACTCTTTGGTGTAAAAAAATACAGAAAAGATTTTCAAGCAACACATACAAAACGTTGGAAGAACTCAGCAGGCCAGGCAGCATATAAGGAAAAAAGTACAGTCGACGTTTCAAGCCACAACGTCGACTGTACTCTTTTCTATAGATGCTGCCCAGCCCGTTGAGTTCCTCCAACATTTTGTGTGTGTTGCTTGGATTTCCAGCATCTGCAGATTTTCTCTTATTTCAGAAAAGATTTTCCCTTCTTTTATGTGAGAAATTCCCTCTTGAATAACTTTCTTTACAGTTTGGTTCCAATTTTAAGATGAAGATCCATGAATTCCCTTTTGAGAAGAAATATTTTTTCTCTCTCTATTGATTTATTTTGTTTGTCTTGTTCAATTTATAAATTCTAAGGAAAACCACCTGGTTTGTGTAGTGGTCTCTGACAGTGTAATCTTCTAACCCAGTATTGTATTCTTTCCAGGTCCAATACTTCATTCTGGAAGGCTGGTACCCAGAACTCACTTTCTTCTGTTAGTTGAGTACACTACAGGCATAACCGGCCCTAGTAATCCTTTGGGTACAGGTGCAGTGTAACACCTTAGCCATTGAAAATACCAGGCAGCTCATTCAACCATTCATAGTTTTGAGACACCCTGAAATCACATGTGTGACCGGTGGAGCTACACACACACATACAAAATGCTAGGAGATCTCGGCAAGACGTGCAGCATCTTTGGAGGGGAATAAATAGTCGACGTTTCGGGGCTGAGACCCTTCCTGAATCTGGCTGAGGGAGTCGACCAAAAACGTTGACTGCTTCATTCCATCCATAGCTGCTGCCTGACTTGCTGAGTACTTCTATCATTTTTCTGTGCAGTGTCCAAGAATTCCAGAATCTCTGAGCCAGTTAAAACAAGGAAGGCAAATTTCTTTCCTTAAAGAACATTGAGGAACCAGCCGGATTTTTCTAATAATACAAATATTTCAGGGTCGCCAATACTAATTTATATCAATTAAGCCAATTCAAATGTTACAGAAGACTTTCTGAGATTTGATTATCAACTCAGACCACCAAGCCTCCGCAGCGCTCAGCTTTGAATAAAATACTAGAGAAGGTATCTGACCAATTCCGTGTAGAACTGCAGTAGACACATTTATATTCCAAGGCTTGCTTAGACATGAGATCCCTTCTGACACTTTTTCTGATTACTTTGTGGCACGTCTGCACTCTCTGTCTGCTGTGCACACAGAATGGATGTAACATATCAGACTCATGGCGAGACTGTGGCAATTGTGCATGCAGCTCTTTAATAGTACAGTGAATTGACTGGGCTCCTACGCTCGGAGGGCTCTCTCTTTTGATGTGGGCTTTCGAAAGCACACGTTTTTCATTTCGGAGGGCCCTGTCCATCACTCCCGTGCTATAAATTACCCAGCACGTATCGCAATTAACACAACTCGGTAAAAAATGTTTAATCTTACTACTCCATTGTCATCCTTGGTCCGTGCATACATAACACTTCCAAATTGCACTGTCCCAGCTCAGATCCCAGACTTGTAACGAATACAGTGAATTTTCTCTCTCAAATTTACTGAACCATTGTGTACTTCCCCGTGTTGAAAGTCATCAACATGACATAGTTATTTGGCCTGGAGTTTGGTGATCAGTAGTGTTTGGTGTGGAGGGGGGCGGCGGGGGGGGGATATGTTCTGAGACCCCTGCTCTTTGTGATTTTTTATAAATGACGTTAATGAGGAAGTGGAAGGGTGTGTTAGCAAATTTGCAGATGGCGCTAAGGTTCGTGGTGCTGTAGATAGTGCAGAAGGTGATCACAGTATACAACGGGATATTGACAGGGTGCAGAGTTGAGGACTGACAGATGGAGATCAATCCAGAAAAGTGTGAAGTGGTTCACTTTGGAAGGTTGAACTTGAAGGCAGAATAAGGGATAATGACAAGATTCTTAGCAGCATGGAGGAATAGTGGGATCTTGGTGTTCAAATCCATAAATCCCTCAACGTTGCAGAGCAAGTTGATAATGTGGTTAAAAGAGTATATGTTGTATTGGCCTTCAAAGGTTCAAAGGTACAATTTAATGGCAGAGAAATATATACAATATACATCCTGAAACGCTTTTTCTTTGCAAACATCCACGAAAACAGAGAAGTGCCCCAAAGAATGAACGGCAGATAAACATAAGAACCCCAAAGTACCCCCCAACTTCCCTCCCTCCCACGCGTAAGCAACAGCAAGCAACAGTTAGTCCGGGGATTGAGTTCAAGAGCCACAGGGTAATGTTGCAGCTCTATAAAACTTCGGAATATTGTGCTCAGTTCTGGATGGCTCATTATAGGACGGGTGTGAAAGCTTTAGAGAGGGTGCAGAAGAGATTTACTCGGATGTTGCCTGGATTAGAAAGCATTCCTTATGAGGTTAGATTGAGTGAGGTGGGGCTTTTCTCTTTGGAGAGAAGAAGGATGAGAAGTGGCTTGATGGAGGCAGAAAAATGATAAGAAGCAAAGACAGAGTGGACAGCCATAGACCTTTTCCCAGGGTGGAAATGGCTAATACAAGGAGACGTAACTTTAAGGTGTTGAGAGGAAAGTGTGCGGGACAGGGCAGGGGTATTTCAGAGCCAGGGTTGTTTATGCTGAGAGTGGTAGGTGCGTGTTGGTAGAGACAGATACATTAGGATCATTTAAGAGACCTCTCGAAGTGTTGCTTAAATTGACAAAAGAAAAATGGAGAGCTGAGTGGGAGGAAAGAGTTAGATTGATCTTGGAGCAGGAAAAAAGATCAGTACAATATTGCGGGCCGAAGAGCCTGTACTGAGCTGTGCTGTTCTATGCTCCATGTAGATTGCCTACCAGCTTTTCAGCTTGTACCCCTTTGTAGCTGCGTGTTCCAACCTACAAGATTTTTCTCACTAGCTATCATGAAATCTTCCCCATTGGCAGTGTTAATCAAGGTATATTGTGGTAAAGGTACGTTTTACTCTGCCTCTGAGAATGAGTTTCAATGGAATGAATCTCAGCAGCTGAGTACGACTTACTATCATTACTGTACGGTGAGATTAATGTTACTGATGGGGGCTGGGGGAGTAGATCTCAAGACGTCTTTTCCTTCACGTAGATTGCTATTCTATGTGGTGCGAATCTGAAGTTCCACTACAGATCCACAGAGAGCACTATATTGAAATGTATTAGGCAAATGTCAGTGCATTTTTCCATTGTATGCAAATTACTTCTAAAACATTTCACCTTTTACTTTTTCCTTGGCCTTCTGCTTTTTCCTGTTCTTGGAATTTGTGATGTCTAGTGGGACAGTGCTTCTTTTCATACTAAGCATGTTCGGGACAAACATCACACCCTTCAACTATGTCTTCCTAATATATATTTCCAGTTTAATATGTATATTTGAAAATGCATTGCCTGGAAGAAAACAAATTGTCCAACCCAGAAGTAGTAATTAAACACCTAACTAAATTAATCCCTTCTGCCCACATAATGTCCATATTCCTCATTCTCTGCATATTTATGTGCCTTTCTAAGAGCCTCTTAAACAGCTCTATCATATTTTCTTCCACTACCAGCCTGGCGGTAGTATATTCCAAGCACCCTGCGCTCTCCATATAAAAATCTTGTCTGCATTTCTTCTTTGAACTTATCCCCTCTAAACTTAAAAATATCCCCTCTCTTATTAAAATGCCCACTTGTTCATCAAACACAAACTTGAGCTTCACTCTCACTTACTGACATTGGGAGTGGAGTAAATTATGTTAGAGCTGTACACAATCCCTCGATGGCCTAAACAGTGAATGGACGTGGAGAGGATTTTTCCTATAGATGGGGTGTTGAGGAACAAAGGGCACAACTTCAGAATACAAGGATGTCCCATTAGAACAGAGATGAGGAGGAATTTCTGTAGTCAGACGGTGGTGAATCTGTGGAATTCATTGCCACAAATGGCTGTAGAGGCCGAGTCATTGTGTATATTTAAAGCAGGGGTTGATGGGCTCTTGATTAGGAAGAGTGTCAAAGGTTACAGAGAGAAGGGAGGAATATGGGGTTGCCAGGGATAATAAATCAGTCATGATGGAATGACTGAGAAGACTCGATGGGCCGAATGGCCTAATTCAATTCTTATGTCTTGAGATCATATGGTCTTATACAACTTTTTCCACAGTGGTCAAGAGGCAGTCTCCTGCTGGAAGATCATCTCCTAACTCCTTGGCATGGTTCAGGTCCTCCCTGTGTGATGACAGAACAACTCTGACAGTTCATGAAGACCTGCCCTCACACTCAGCAGCAGCCTTTCACTGACACTCAACAAATTTGTGAGAGGCCATCGATAAAATCTCTGAGGAGAAGATGATGGTGCGACGGCAGCGCGTGCGGCCTCTCCGGTGATTGATGTCTGTAATCTGTCAAGTAGGGGACCGTGCACAATTCTGATTTGATGGAGACGGACGTGAGAGTGCGGAGGAACATCTGGAGAAACTTCTGAAATGCCCGCTTCGCTGCTGCTGCTACTGTGTGGTAACCGGAATCTCCGGAGCAGAAGGCCCCGAATCCTCGGCTTTGCTTGTTTCAGCAGCCAGGGCTAGGTTGAAGGCTCTCGGCACAGGATGGCGCTCGAAAGGCTGTATCGGAGGCTCGAATTTTTTGGACGGACAGACTCGGTGTCGGCTGTGGTCGGCTGCTTCCAAGGCATCGGCAAGTTGATGGTGCCTGGAGGTTTATGGCAGGGAGTTTCTCCCTTTTGCCGCCTGCTATCAGGGACTCGGGAGTCGATCGACTCGGGGACCTTGAGACTTTTTTTTACTGTGCCCATGGTTTGTTCTTTATCAAATTATGGTATTGCTTTGCACTGCTGTAACTATATGTTATAATTATGTGGTTCTGTCAATGTTAGTCTTTGGTCTGTCCTGTTTTCTGTGATATCACTCCGGAGAAACATTGTATCATTTCTTAGTGCATGTATGCATTTCTAAATGACAGTAAAAGAGGACTGAGTGTTCTTGTAATCTAATCTAATCTAAAATATAACTTGTAATTTATGTATAATTTATGTTAATCTGTTTATAAAATTTCTGTTTGAATATCTTAATGCTCTGCACTTCTGCTGCAAAGAGCTACTTATACCAGGGATATGTGTGGCCATGACAATAAACTTGAACTTGAATTTTGTTTCTCTCACTGTAGATGCTGCCTGACCCTATTGACTATTTTCAGCCTTTTCTGATTTTATCTCACAAATAGAGCATCTGTAGTCATTTGCTTTTTGGTGGAATGCTCCTCATTGCAGTAGAAGAGATGGATGTATGTGTCAGGAGAGGGAATGTTATGTCGGAGCTCAGTGTAATTGTGCTGGGAGCTATAAACTCTATGTTTCAGTGGGAGAACTACACTATCACTAAATTGGAATCTGGTTTATTATCATTAACATATGTGGAGGAATCTGCCACTCTGCAGCAACAGTACAGTACAAGTCTTCAGAATCCTGTATCTCCTCTCTAATTGTAGAAATCAGAAGAGGGCATGTCTTGCATGGTGAGAGTTCTGCACAATGGATACTACCATTTTGAGGCCTTGCCTTTTGAACAGATCCTTGATGGTGGGGAGGCTAGTGCCCATGATGGAGCTGGTTGTATCTACAATCCTCTGCAGATTTTTTTGTTCCTGTGCATTGGCACTTCCATACCAGATGCTTAGGTTGGAATATTCTCCATGTTACTCCTATAGAAATTTGCTGGAGTCTTTGGCGAGATATCAAAGCTCCTCGAGCAGCTAACAAAATATAACTACTGGCATGCCTTCTTCGTAATTGCTTCAATTTGTTGGGTCCAGGATGGATGTTCAGAGATATCGGCACCCAGAAACTTGAACCTGCTCACCTTTTCCACCGCTGACCTTTGTTTTCTGATTGTGATCGAAGACACTGGAGAGGCACTGAAGCTGGTGATATAGAAGTCTTTATTCATCACAGCAAGCAAGCATCATTCTGGAGACACTCTCCGAAGAGGCTCATAAAACCAAAGGTATATCACATTTTTATACCCTTAGGATCAAAGGTAACAATAGGTGATTCAAGCAACACACATCAAAGTTGTTGGTGAACGCAGCAGGCCAGGCAGCATCTCTAGGAAGAGTTACAGTCGACGTTTCGGGCCAAGACCCTTCATCAGGACTAACTGAAGGAAAAGTTAGTAAGAGATTTGGAAGTGGGAGGGGGAGGGGGAGATCCAAAATGATAGGAGAAGACAGGAGAGGGAGGGATGGAGCCAAGAGCTGGACAGGTGATTGGCAAAGGCGATATGAGAGGATCATGGGACAGGAGGTCTGGGGAGAAAGACAAGGGGGGGAGGAACTCAGAGGATGAACAAGGGGTATAGTCAGAGGGACAGAGGGAGAAAAAGGAGAGTGAGAGAAAGAATGTGTGTATAAAAATAAATAACGGATGGGGTGCGAGGGGGAGGTGTGACATTAGTGGAAGTTAGAGAAGTCAATGTTCACGCCATCAGGTTGGAGGCTACCCAGACAGAATATAAGGTGTTGTTCCTCCAACCTGAGTGTGGCTTCATCTTTACAGTAGAGGAGGCCGTGGATAGACATGTCAGAATGGGAATGGGATGTGGAATTAAAATGTGTGGCCACTGGGAGATCTACCATTTCAATAGATACAATGACATTAATTACTTGAATACTTTGGGTTGTCAAATGGTTCCTTTGAGTTACATAGCGGAAGCACATTGTAATTGATAAGACACCTCCGAAGGTCAAGACTCTTTTGGCAGACACTAATTAACACAAATATTCTGAAATCTTCTGATGACAGAGAGACAGACACCAAAATCAATGTTGTCATGGCTCTCTCTGAGTACACAAATATGGTAATTACACAAAAAGTATTGATTGCTTACACCTGTGGCCATATTGGATATGCTAAGTGACAACATCTGACAACTCAAGTCACCATGATGCAAATAACTTAGCCAAGTTGCCTGGTTTGATGCAAGCCAATTACCACACCTCCATTGCCTTAATGTTTCGCTGTTGCATATGCAGTCTCTTAAGCCTGATTTATACTTCTGCGTCAACGCGATGCCATAAGCACTGCGTCACTGCAAACCCTACGCAAAGCTGATGCGGAACCCTATGCCAGAGTCTGCGTTGCTGCAACCCGCACCTCTCCCAAAATGTAACCGCACATCGCAGCAACGCAAACCGTAAGAACTGTGATTGGTCCACTTGGTAGCATCGCATTTCATCCTACGCTGCAATAGCTTCCCACTGGGTGACTGAAGGGCAGGGAAGGAACTCTGGCTGCAATGCTTTCCATAGTTTTACAGACCTCCAAAATTATGGAGGACACATTTCGCTTTTACAAAAAAAGACGCTCGCTTCTTGCTTACCCCAAGAAAGACTACCATGACCATGAAGCCTTGCACGGGCAGGTGTGTGCGCATGCGTGATGTGTGCGAATTGCGGAGTGACGCAGACACACCAATGCACAAGTATAAATGCTCACAACGTGCTTAGGTCACTTGCGTAGGTTACGTCGTCGAGTTAACGCAGAAGTATAAATCAGGCTTTAGTCTGTGGGCCAGTTTAACTTCAATTTACTGCTTGCAATTTATAAGAACTGAAGATAATTATAAGCATCCTGAACTTATTTACTTATTTAAAATGAAGTCTTGTTCTTGTTTGAATTAATATCTACTATATCTACATAACTCCAAAATAATCCATAACATACCTTCACCTTGGCTTCAGGACAGAAATCTGACCCAGAAAAGCCAAACTTTAAGGAGGATCTGATTAACCAGGGCAGCAAAAATGCTCTTCACCTCAGATCCTTTCCCCAATTCAGTCCAAAGTTCGAAGCAAATTTATTATCAAAGTACATATATTGTCACCCGAGTTTCAGATTCCTGCAAGCACTCACAGTAAATGTATGAAACACAATAGAATCAATGAAAAATCCCACCCCAACAGGATGGAAACACAATCAATGTGCAAATGACAACAAACTGCAAATACAAAAAGAAAAAAAAATAATATTAATAATAATCATTTCCTATCAAAATATTGTCCTATTACATGTCTACAAACTGTATACGAAACTGTAATGTCATGTATCTCACAACTAACCATCACTCACTTAGATGGCCACATTGTATTTACAGAAGAGCAGAAAGGATGCCTTAGGGTATGAAATGATGTAAAGAGCAACTAATAATACATACTGTAATTCTACAACAAGCCCAGCAGAAAAGCAGAAATCTTTCATGTTGTTATTTTGACTACCAAAAAGCATTTGATTCTGTTACACACTCACAGTTAATCCTACAACGTCTGGTGAAGGATTGGCATACTATAATCACCTTATTTATTAACAACCAAAAAAGAACAATCACCGTTATCAAAGTAAACCAAGGCATTTTCCAAGGAAACTTCTTAAGCCCACCATGGTTTTGTGTAGCTGTAAACCTGCTCTCTAACTTACTGAATTGAACAAAAATAGGGCATCAAGTCAAAGAAAACCAGATCAATTATACCTTGACAAACCGTCTATACACGGACGATTTGAAATTATACGTTCCATAAGAACATAAGAAATAGAAGCAGGAGTAGCCCATCTGGCCCATCAAGCCTGCTCTGCCATTCAATAAGATCATGGCTGATCTGACCATGGACTCATCTCCACCTACCTGCCTTTTCCCCATAACCCTTAATTCCCCTACTATGCAAAAATCTATCTGACCTTGCCTTAAGTATATTTACTGATGTAGCCTCCACTGCTTCATTGGGCAGAGGATTCCACAGATTCACCACTCTTTGGGAAAAGCAGTTCCTCTGCATCTCCATCCTAAACTTACTCCCCAGAATCTTGAGGCTATATACTCTAGTTCTAGTTTGACTTACCAGTGGAAGCAGCTTTCCTTCCTCTATCTGATCTATCCCTTTCATAATTTTATATGTTCCTATAAGATCTCCTCTCTTCTTTCTGAATTCCAGTGAGTACGTCCCAGGCGACTCAATATCTCCTCAAAATCTAATCCCCTCATCTCTGGAATCAACCTGGTGAACCTCCTCTGCACCGCCTCTGAAGCCAGTTTATCCTTCCTCAACTAAGGAGACCAGAACTGCATGCAGTACTCCAGGTGTGCCCTCACAAGTACCCTGTACAGTTGCAGCATAACCTCCCTGCTCTGAAATTTAATCCTTCTAACAATGAAGTCCAACATTCCATTTGCCTTCTTGATAGCCTGCTGCACCTGCAAACCAACCTTTTGCGATTCATGCACAAGCACTCCCAAGTTCCTCTGTACAGCAGCAAGCTGCAATCTATTACCATCTAATTAATAATCTTATCTCCCATTTTTCCTTCCAAAGCAGATGACCTCGAATTTACCAACATTTTACTTCATCTGCCTGATCCTTGCCCACTCACTTAACCTATCTATATCTCTCTGCTGACTCTCGGTATCTTCTGCACAATTTGCTTTTCCACTCAATTTAGTACCATTAGTAAACTTAGATACACTATATACTGTCCTCCCTTCCAGATCATTAGTGTAAATCGTGAAGAGTTGCAGGCCCAGCACTGACCCCTTCAGCACACCATTCACCACTGATGGCCAAACGGAGAAATACCCATGAATCCCAACTCTCTGCTGTCTATTGATTAACTAACCCTCTGTCCATGCTAATGCACCACCTACAACTCTGAGCTTCCTTATCTTATGGATAAGTCTTTTATGTGTCACCCATATTGAACGCCTTCTGAAAATCCAAGTAAATAACGTCCATCAGTTCCCCTTTATCCACTGCACTCATTATATCCTCGAATAACTCCAGTAAGTTGGTCAAACAAGACCTGCCTTTGCAGAACCCATGCTGCATTCATTTCTTTCCAGATGCCTCAATATTTCTTCTTTAATGATAACTTCGAGTATTTTCCCAACTACAGGTGTTAAACTGACTGACCTATGGTTACCTGTCTTTTGCCTACATCCTTTTTTGAACAGTGGTGTGACATTCATCTTTTTCCAATTCACTGGGACCTGCCAGGAGTCCAGAGAACTTTGGTAAATTATCACCAAAGCTTTTACTATAACCTTTGCCATTTCTCTCAGTACCCTGGGATGTATTCCATCAGGATCGGGGTCTTGTCTATCTTTAGGCCCACAAGTTTGCTCAGCACCACCTCTTTAGTAATAGCTATTGTATCGAGGTTCTCATCTTCCATCGCATCCATATCATCTTTTTTCGGCGTGATAAACATGTCCTCCACTGTGAAGATCAACACAAAATAGTCATTCAAAGCCTTGTCCATTTCCTCATTACCAATATCAATTCCCACTTTTCATGCTCCAAGGGACCTACGTTCACTTTGGCCAGCTTTTTCTGCTATATAATTATAAAACCTGTTACTATCCGTTTTCATATCTTGTACTAGTTTATTTTCATAATCTATCTTCTCTTTCTTTATTGCTCGCTTAGTGGTCCTTTGTTGTTTTTTTACAGTTTTCCCAATCTTCCCGTTTCTTACTCTTAGCGACTTTGTATGCACAAACTTTTAGCTTGATGCCTTCCTTTATTCCCTTAGTTATCCAAGGCTGGATCTCCCCACCCTTACTGTCCCTGCTTTTAGCTGGAATATACCTTGTTGAACACCGTGCAAAACACTCTTTGAAAGTCTTCCACTGTTCCTCAACTGTCCCACCATATAGCGTGTGTTCGCAGTCTACCTTACCCAACTCCTCCCTCATCCCACTGTAGTCTCCCTTGCTTAGGCGTAATACACTGGTGTTAGAGCAAACTGTTCCCCCTCCATTTGTATGAGAAACTCAATCATACTGTGACCGCTCTTTCCAAGAGTATCCCTAACTACAAGATTGCTAATTTGAACGGTCTCATTGCACAGGACCAGATCCACGATAACATGTTCCCTGTAGGTTCAGTATCACGGCGTTCAAGAAAGCTATCACATCTGCATTATGAAGTCCTCCTCAAGATTGCCTCGACCGACTTGATTCATCCAATCTATGTGCAAGTTAGAGAGTCCCATGATAACTGCTGTTCCCTTCTTACATGCCTCAGATATTTCTCAGTTTATTGCCTGTGCCACTGTAATGTTATTATTCAATGGCCTTTAGACAACTAACACCGATGATTTTTTCCCTTTAATCTCTACCCAGATGGATTCACCATTCTGCTCCTTAGATTTTATATCATCTCTCACTATTGCCCTGATCTCATTCTTAATTAAGAGCATTACCCCACCTCCCTTACTTCCCTGCCTATCCCTCAATATTACCTGATATTCTTGGATATTTAATTCCCAATCCGCTTCACCCTGCAGCCATGTTTCTGTAATGGCCACTAAGTCATACCCCTTTATATTGATTTGTGATCAATAACGCTAAAGCAATTAATTTAAATAGTAGAACTATTTTTCTAAAGATATAAACATGAACTTTGGACTATATAAGTGCAGAACATTAAGCATAAAGAAAGGTGTAATAGAGCTAGCAGAATATAAAACAGAGCTGCAGGATACAATACAACTGATGGATGAAAATGAAACATTTAAGTATCTGAGATATCATCAAGCAAAGAAAATAGATTATACTGTGATAAAGGGAAACTTTTGACAGAATTTACTTCAAGGTTTAAGAAAATCTGCCAAACAGAGCTCAAAAATAAAAATATAACGGAGACAATAAATGCGTTCACTATACCCATATTAGCATATTCTTTTGGGATAATATCTTGGTCTGAAACCAAACAGGAAAACTTACAAAGAAAAATAAGAACTGAATTGATAAATTTTTAAAAACACTCTGTACACGTGAATACACTCAGATTAACACTACCCAGGACAGAAGGAGGAGGAGGAACAACAGACACAAAAATAATTACACAGCAGTCAGGTAAAATTTCTAAGGATATATTTTTATTAATGAAAACAGGATTCAGTACTCCACATGAGTGTATTCAATTCTGATAAGAAGTATACACCACTAAACTTAAATGAAAGCACAAGCCTGAAAAATGAAGAAATTATCACTACAGAAGAAAAAGTTAACCTACGGAAAAGCATGACCCTCCATGGAAGACTTCCCCATGATCTGAGCAGACTAGCTGTTGACAAGGAAGCATCGAACACCGGTCTCACAGTTGGAGACCTCTTCCCAGAAACAGAAGGGTTAATTGTGACAATACAAGACCAGGTGATTAACACAAAAAAATGATCAAAAATTCATAAAAAAAGACAAACAAATTCCAGTTGATAAGTACAGAAAATGCCATGAGAAACAAGAAACAATCCAACACATTGCAAAATCCTGCCACAGTTTAACTTGATCTGATTACTTACACAGGCAGAATCAAGCGGCAAACATCATTCACCAACATCTTGCCTTAAAATGCAAACTCATAAAAGACATCATACCGTACTATAAATACAAGTTGATACAGTTTTAGAGTTAGAGTCCTACAAATCATATTACAACTGATCCATTATTACAGATAGAACAATCCATAATAATTGTCCAGGAATAACATTACAGGATAAATAAACAAGAATAATTTATTTAATAGATATAGCCATTCCAAACGTACAGAAGATACAGAAATGAAAAACACCAGATATATGTTGAATTATAAGCAGAAATTGAAAGACTATGGAACACAAACAGGATATACATTGTCCCATAATAATATCTTCAACTGGTACCATCCCAAAATCACTACACCATACTATTAAACAATTAGGCCTACACAGCAATATTTTGTAAATCTCCAGAAAGCCTCAACACTAAACACCGCTAGAATAGTCAGAAAATTCCTAACAATTGAGAAATGAGTGTGTTTGGCAATGTCTGTGACTCAGGTTTTGCCAGCTTGAGATGAAAAAAACATAAAAATACAGCAATAATAATAAATAAATAAACAATAAATATCAAGAATATGAGATTGGCAGTACAATCTCTCATTGCGAAAGCATCCACCCACCAGGAGATGTGAACCATAGCTATCAGGCAATAACTTTCCCCCCTGTTTTTTGGCAGAGGCCCCCATAAAGTCTATCATGTTGTTTTCCCAGGCCCACTCAGCTGTGGCTGGTTTGCTCACTGCACATTTATTCCCCAGTGGGGTTATATTGGGCATAAATGATATATGTCTGACAAAATTTCTCAACATCCCTGCCCATCCTGGTCACCAGCAAGACTGATGGGTGATCGTGAACATATTGTGCCTTCCCTGACGCTTCACCTCACGATATAACTTTCAGCAGTAGCTTCCTGATACCTGCTGGGGTTGCAACTACTCCTTCTTCATGCATCCAGCTACCATCTGAACCACAACCAGAATCAGAATCAGGTTTAATATCACCGGCATGTGACGTGAAATTTGTTAACGTAGCAGCAGCAGTTCAATGCAATACATAATCTAACAGAGAGAGAAATAAATAATAAATAAAATAAAACATAATGATAATAACTGAACAAGTAAATCAATTACGTATATTGAACAGATTTTAAAAAAGGTACAAAAACAGAAATACTGTATATTTTTAAAAAAAGTGAGGTAGTGTCCAAAGCTTCAATGTCTATTTAGGAATCGGATGGCAGAGGGGAAGAAGCTGTTCCTGAATTGCTGAGTGTGTGCCTTCAGGCTTCTGTACCTCCTACCTGATGGTAACAGTGAGAAAAGGGCATGCCCTGGGTGCTGGAGGTCCTTAATAATGGACGCTGCCTTTCTGAGACACGGCTCCCTAAAGATATCCTGGGTATTTTGTAGGCTAGTGCCCAACATGGAGCTGACTAGATTTACAACCTTCTACAGCTTCTTTTGGTCCTGTGCAGTAGTCCCTCCATACCAGACAGTGATGCAGCCTGTCAGAATGCTCTCCACAGTACAACTATAGAAGCATTTGAGTGTATTTGTTGACATACCAAATCTCTTCAAATTCCTAATAAGTTTAGCTGCTGTCTTGACTTCTTTATAACTACATCGATATGTTGGGATCAGGTTAGATCCTCAGAGACCTTGACACCCAGGAACTTGAAGCTGCTCACTCTCTCCACTTCCGATCCCTCTATGAGGATTGGTATGTGTTCCTTCATCTTACCCTTCCTGAAGTCCACAATCAGCTCTTGATAAATATAGATCAGCACTTGACACATGACAAATATAGAAAAAATAAGTAAATGAATTACTATATATATATATAATAGTTAAATTAAAAATAGTGCAAAAGCGGAAATAATTTAAAAAAGTGAGGTTGTGTACACAGGTTCAATGTCCATTTAGGAATCGGATGGTGGAGGGGAAAAAGCTGTTCCTGAAGCATTGAGTTGCGCCTTCAGGCTTCTGTACCTCTCCTTGATGGTAACAATGAGAAGAGGGCAAGTCCTAGGTGTTGAGGTTCCTTAGCAGCGGACGCTGCTCCTTTCTGAGGCACTGCTGCTTGAAGATGTCTTGGATAATACAAAGGCTACTACCCATTATGGATCTGACTGATTTTACAACTTTGTATCGCTCTTTCAATCCTGTGCAGCAGCACCACCCCCGCCCATAGCAGACAGTGATGCAGCCTGTCAAAATGTTCTCCTTGGTACATCTTAGAAGTTTTTCGAGTGTTTTAGGTGACAAATCAAATCTCTTCAAACTCTAAATGAAGTATAGCTGCTGTCTTGCCTTCTTTATAGCGGCATTGATATGTTGGATCCAGGTTAGGTCCTCAGAGATATTGACATCCAATAACTTGAAATTGCTCACTCACTCCACTTCTGAGCCCCCTATGAGGATAGGTTTGTGATCCTTCATCGTACCTTTTCTGAAGTCCACTATCAGCTTTTTGGTCTTGCAGACATCGAGTGCAAGGTTGTTGCTACAACATCACTCAACTAGCTGGCATATCTCACTCCTGTACGCCCTCTCATCTCCATCTCAGATTCTGCCAACAATGGTTGTATCATCAGCAAATTTATAGATGGAATTTGAACTATGCCTAGCCACACAGTCGTTGGTGCAGAGAGAGTAGAGCAGTAGGTGTCCTTGAGTTGATCATCAATGAGGAGGAGATGCTATTACTAATCAACACAGGTCATAGTCTCCCAGTTAGGAAGTCAAGGATCCAGTTGCAGAGGGAGATAGCGGCTCAGGTTCTGTAGCTTTTCAATCAGAACTGTGAGAACGATGGAGTTAACCACTGAACTATAGTCAATGAACAGCATTGTTGTCCTGACATAAGTGTTAGCATTTTCTAGATGATCTAAAGCTGCGTGAAGAGCCATTCAAATTGTATCTGCGGTAGAAAGATGGTGGCAATAGGAAAATTGCAGTGGGTCCAGGTCCTTGCTGAGGCAGGAGTTCATTCTAACCATGACCAAGCTCTCAAAGCATTTCATCACTGTAGATGTGAATGCTACTTGATGATAGTCTGGTTTCTCCTTTCCTTCTCCATTTCTTCTGCTCTGTCTCCACATCCCCATATCGTTTGACTAGATTAACTTCAGCAGCTTTTCCTTCTACACAGGCAATTTCTGTTAGCTTGTGCTCTTCTGCTGCTCATTTTGCCCCGTGGTCTGCCCACCCATTCCCTTTCTGCTCTTTACTTTCCCCTCGCTGGTGAGCCTTTACTGTAATCACTGCTACCTCTGCAGACAACTTCACTGCTTCTAGCAGTTCTTGTATTAGGTGCCCAAGCTGAAAACCTGCACTTGCTGAGGTTACAAACCCCGTCCATGTCCATGGCCTCAGGTCATCATGCACCACCCAAAAAGTGTACGTTCTGTCTGTGCATATGTTCTCTCTCCTCCCCTGCTGTAGCATAGTGCTTCTATTAACATCACTAGATCTGCCACGTGACCTGAGCGTTCTGCCTATAGGGCTCCTGCAGTTGATTCTTCTCCTTTCACTGTCATCATGGTCCAATCTGTCTGTGGCTTCCCATTTGTGTAGCTCCGGGACCCATCTATAAAAGTCTCCTTTACTTCCCCTTCCAGATACTTTACACCAGTATCTTCCTCCTGCTCTATTTCTAGTTGACATTCATGTGTCTCATCCTCTGTTAGGATGGCACTTGTGGGGTTCACTCCAGTGTCCTCACTATTGTTACTGACTTGTCTTGGGGGATGAGAACCACCTCCCGAGCTGCCCTCTGACTGTCTGTGACTGCTCTGAACCTCCCTGTCCTCATAAACTCTGCAATGCTGTGTGGAGTCTAATATGAGCTGCCCCACCATTACTACAGGCTCACAAACTGGGACATGCACTTCCCCAATTTGAAGCAGATGAAGCTCATTCTTTTCTGCTCATCATGTTTCCGCCCCTCCCTCCCACACCTGTAATATAAATAACACTTTCCAGTTGTTAATAAGGATAAGTAAGTTATCAATATTGATGCCCCAGTGTCCACTAACATATCACATTGCCAGCCCCCTAACAATGCTGTTATGTATATCCATGGGTCATCAGTGCTGACGATGGGGCTGCCAATAGCTGCTTGTCTGCCTTGGATGCTGTCTTTACTAGCTCTACAATCTGGTCAGCAGTCAATATGGGTAGAGAAGATTCTACTGTGGATTCTGCCCTGTCCTAGTGGGTGACTGTCACACCTTCTTTTCTTCTTGCAACATTGCATAAGAGACTACAGGTGTAGCAAACCATCACCTTTACCCTTCTATGTCTGTTCTGGCAGTGCTTTGCTAAGTGGTCCTATGTGTACCTGTGTCTACACTATCGAACATTCCTAATTGGCTCTCTATGACACTGCACAGAGGTGGCAACAAAACCTTCCAGAAATTTGATCACATCCTCTTGGCCCCTTCAGTCTCTGACAGGTAAAGCCATCAGTAGGTGCTGTCAGTAGGTACTATGGGGGCAGGGCCACAGCAAATAGCTTTGTTTCAGTGACTGATGCACAAAGCAAGTCCTCTGTGTCCACAACAGCCGTGTTTTGACCCCTCTTCCTGACCTTTCTGTCTATTTCCCATACCCATGAAACTATTGTGTAGTAGGTGGATCCCACAGTTATGCACAAGTCTAAAACCTCCTGGTGTGCTGACAGCCCTTCTGTGAACATTTTCAGAAAGACTGAATCATCATTTGCCCAATATTTTTGCTCTGCATGGTCCATCATAACCTGACATTATCATTCCCCTGTTACTCTCACTTCCTCCAAATTGCTGCCACACTTCTTCCTTAAAGTTCTGATATCTTTCCTCATGTTCCATCCTGCATGCTGCTTTCATTCTGTCCAACATATTTCTTAGGGATTTAGCCTATACCAATATATGTCTGTCTTTGGAATGGACTTGTTGGATTTTGATCATGTCTTTGAATTTATGCCAAAATTCTGCACTGCCACATGCAACTCTAAGTGAGGGCAGTTCGAAAGGAATGCTCTGCCTTTCCCTTGGGGTGAGGGCTTGTGGATGGTAGAGTTGAGTGTGAGTAGCTGAGTTATGAGCCTGTCATTGCCTGGTCTCTATAAGTGCCATTCTGACAGGCAATACTAGTTATAACCTCTCCTGTATGTGGGTATTTTCCCATTTGTCAACACACTGGTCCAGTGCTTCCCAATTTACCTCATCACCTTCCTCAGCGCAGGTGTACCAAAGGAGGTGTAAGCCTCTCCCTCCCTCCACCAGCCTGCAGGTCACCCTTGGGAAAGGTGTAGCACCTGCTTAGCCCCACAATCACATGAAGACATGGGGGCAGGTGGTGCACATCACAAATCCTGGTTATGCAACCACTGACGCCAGGTACACAATCACTGAAGAGTATTGACAGTGATAATGGCTGGGGTCACCCGTTTTGTAAAGACACTGCCCAGAAGAAGGCAAAGGCAAACCATTTCTGTAGGAAAGATTGCCAAGAACAATCATGGCCATGGAAAGACCATGGTCACCCACGTCATATGATTCAGCACATAACAAATGAAGAAACCTTCCTCAGTAGTTATTCCCATGGCTGCTGCCCAGTGAGCACCTATCTGCTTGGCCTTATCCTGTTTACCTATGCCCAGATCCCAGAATAATTCATTCTTGTATTGTTCTCATTTTTCTGCCTGTTTTTCACCCATGTCTCTCTCTCTCTATGCAGACCGTTCCTTCAATCAATCCAGCTCTACTTGTACTCTGCCTTGCTGTTCTCTGTATTCAACCTTTTCCCTCTGTAACTCTACTATTTGTACACTATGTGATTCCCAGCACTTTGTTTTATCCTGCAAATATACATGACATAGAATGACTGCTGCTTTATCTCCCTTCCTCTCTGACTGGCTTTTCCACCACTGCCAATGTTCCTCTGATTTCCAGGTCTTAACACACCTGGCCTTGTCCATTCTCTGTTTAACCTTCTCCAGTTTATGGAGTATATACTCTGTGACTTCTTCCCTCTTCATGATTGCACCCACAATGTTGCTGTATTCCATTTATGTAGAAAAATTAAATATTTCTGCACTTTGAGTTGACCTGTCTCAGCAAACTACCCAGTGCAGTCTGCTAGTTGGTCCTTCATGCAAGACACAGAAATACACATGCACCACACTTTTATATCTACAAATTCAGCTCTGCGCTGTGTCCTTTGATACTTCGTGATCCTGTGATCCTAAACAGATTCACTGTAAGTATGGGTGCTACTCTTAAAAAAAAACTCACCACCTTAGACAGCTGAAGTCACCGACCACACCATGGGTCACAAATATATCCCAGATAAGCCCCCAAATGTTGTGACTGGGATTGAAGTCACTCAGAACTGTCTGTTGGAATGGCACCTATAGAGGCCAGGAAATTAAAGCTGCTCACTCTTTCCACTGCTGACCTCTCTGTTCTGACTGTGATCGAAGTCACCGGAGAGACATGGAAGCTGGTGATGTAGAAGACTTTATTCATCACAACAAGCAGGCATCATTCTGGAGACACTCTGCACAGAGGCTCACAAACCCAAAGGTACATCACACTTTTATATCCTTAAGATCAAATCTAACAGTAGGTGTTTCAGTACCATTTCAATAGTTACAATGACATTAATTACTTGAATACTATGTTCCCTTTGAGGTACATAGTGGAAACACATTGTAATTGATATGACACCTCTGAAGGTCCATATGCCTTTGGGAGAAAATAATTAACACAAATGTAAAATCTTTTGATGGAGAGAGACAGACACCAAAATTAATGCTGTCATGGCTGTCTCTGAGTACACAAATATGTTAAATACACAAAAAATATTGATTGCCTACACCTGTGACCATGTTTGATATGCTAAGTGACAACATCCATCTGGTCTGCCAGCTTGAACTCAAGTCGTCGTGGTACAGATAACTTAGCCATATTGCCTGATATAATGCAAGCCAATAAACACACCTCCATTGTCTTAATGTTTGGCTGTTGCAAATGCAATCTCTTAGTCTGTGGGCCAGTTTAACTTCAATTTACTGCCTATATTTTATAAAAACTGAAGGCTAATTACAGACGTCCTGAACTTATTTACATTTACAATAAGAACTGAAGACTGATTCTTGTTTGAATTCATTTTGCTATATCCACATAATTTCAGAATGCTCTCTAACACCCTTAATGAGAACTGACTAACTTCTCCTTTCTGCAATTCAAAGTCAATTCTTTGGTCTTATTGATGCTGAGTGTGAGGACGTTGTTGTGACACACTCGACCGGGTGTACAGGAGTGAGATAGATCAACCAGCAGATCTACCTCATTCCTGTACACCTCCTTGTCACCATACAAGTTTCTGCCAACAACTCTTGCAGCATTAGTGAATTTATCAATAGTCGCATCATCAGTAAATTTATAGGCAACATTTTAACTATGCCTAGCCACACAGTCACAAGTGCAGAGAAAATAGAGCAATGGACTAAACACACAACTTTGAGGCGAACCTGTATTGATTGTGAGTTGCAATACAATCCCTGTTAGTATTCACGCAACATAAACATTTGGTGAAATTATAATGCATCAGCATGATACTGCATTAATACGGAATCATATTAGTTCAGGCGGAGGAGATAGAAGATTGACTGAGAGATAGTGCATACACCTGAGTTTTGAGTGACACACATCGGAGTGAATAACTTTTGGACGGTGAACAATAGTTTTTGATGGACTCTAAATCATGGTAGCTTTGGGGTCTTTGCTATTGCTTACATGCCAAGTGGGAGGGGTCTGATGTTTTTGCTGAGGCAGGTGGGGGTAAGGGTTGATGCTTTGCTGCTGCTTGTGTGGGGGAAGGGGGACAGGCGTCTTTGGGGTTCTCGTGTTTACCTGTCATTCATTCTTTTGGGGGTTTTCTCCTGTTTTGTGGACGCCTATGGAGAGTAAGAATTCCAGGTTGTATATTGTATACCTTCTCTGATATTAACTGGAACCATTGGACTATTGAAGTGGGGCACATTCTAAATCCATCTCCTTACCATCCAAGCAGCAAGGAAGACTATTAATAATTAGGTTGGCAACTGTTCCTCCCATCAAAGAGCAGCAACGGAGGGCAGGAAGCACTCACTGCTAGGAGACCTACATCAATGGCTTCAGAAAGGAAATTAAACTCCCAGACAAAGCCATTATTTCTCGCTCACAATAGTATGCCAGAACATCAAACAGAACTCCCGCAACAGTATAATGAATGTTACTAGAGCCAAATAACAGGCACATCATTATTCTAATTTCTTAGCTCAGAATCTTGAAAGTGTAAAATGCAAAATGGCATAAAAATAAAAGCAAGGTGATAAGAAAAAAGATATAGGGGAAATTAAATAATGGATAAGTTTTAATTAACAGAGACCAGAGCACGTACATTGCACTGTTACAAAAGACAACTATGGTCTAAAATGCTTTGAGCCATTTTGAGAGTTCCTGTACAATGGCATAATATTATTGAGCCTGAAGAAAAGTATTATTCATCTTTCCATCAGTTCATAAGCAAAGAGGTTCTCCAGTTGTCATGTAAGGGTCACACCCAACTCCCTTTCAAAGAATGGAAACGGTAATAAATCTTAAATCAATCTGCTGTATTGACTTTGAATAAGCCTCACTATTAATGCAATTAATTTCAGAGAAGATAGCATTTGTATCAAAATGACAGTCAATCCTCTGCATTCATTTTTTAGATAGCCTTTGTAAGTGGCCATGTAATTTGGATCCACCCGAGTACAAAGACGGTATGAGTGGAATCAATTGGCTGTGGTCATTAGAGCTCTGCCACACACGGATGTGAGTGTGCAAGAGAAAAGGGTACTGGACACTGGCATCTCTACCCACCTATACATTGGCATTGATACCCATGCTGCAAGGCCTGCTCTCCAACCATACCAGTTTGTTCCTGTATTGTGGAAGCAGATTCACAGGTTTGGTAAGTCAGACAGAAAACACTGACTATGAACAAACATATTAGTCATTTATTTACAAATTCAGCCAAACACTTACAGTAAGGCCCCCCAAATTACACAAACTACAGAACTAAATATTCAATGAACAGGTACTTAGCTAAAATTGTGCACAGCGAGTACCTTCCCAATGGTTCTCTGTACCGTGGCCTGGAGACAAAGGGAAAGAGAGCGAGCAAACCTCTTGCACGTATTACTTACACTCCCCAAGGCACACAGAGCGGAAACACTTGCTGTGGTGCACATGCCAGCCAATGGGAAACAGCAGCTACAGATTTCAAATGGACCAATCCAGGCCGGCTGGTGGCGCAGTGACATCAGCATCGGACTCCGGAACGGAGGTTCCCGGGTTCGAACCCAGTCGGGGCTGCTCCCGAGTACGCTTTCCATCCGTGCCGGGTGGAGTGTCGAGATCGCAACTCGACCTTGTAAAATAAAAGGAAAAATACTGCGAAATGTCTGTGTGGGGAGTGGCGTGCCACACAGTCTCCCTCTCACTCCGCACCTTGTGAAGGCATGAAAAAGACATTGTCCCGCCAACATCGCACACGCACGCACGCACACGCCAAAAAAAAATCAAGTGGACCAATCTACGGCCTACATGGCGGAAGCAACTTTCGACTGACACATCAGCCACACCCCCACATGACAGCTCCCAGGGACACACACACAGAGGCAGACATCAAGTCCTGCTGGAAGATCATCAGCTCAGTGAAAGGTGCCCGTTGGTCCGCCCGAAACTTGTTAGTCTGCCAGCTGGAGGAACGCTGCCGAAAGGCGCACTCCAGGCTGCAGGAGTACGTGCCGAGGGACGCACTGAAACTTGGTGCAGTCACTGCAAGGGCGTGGTGTGGAAGGGCCGCAGTCTTGGGTCCTTCTGCTACCAGACAGGGTGGGAATGCGTTGGGTGAGGATGCCTCTCGATTATTACGGTGGTGTACCACCCCAGGGGCCACGCGAGTGGCAAGAGTGCAATTGGTGTTACGGAATGTAATATCAGAATCGGAATCAGGTTTATTATCACCGGCATGTGTAGTGAAATTTATTAACTGAGCAGCAGAGTTCAATGCAATACATAATATAGAAGAAAAAATAAAATAATAAATAAATTAGTTATTCAATTACAGTATATGCATATTGAATAGATTAAAAATCGTGCAGAAAACAAATAATATATATTTAAAAAGTGAGGTAGAGTCTAAGGGTTCAATGTCCATTTAGGAATCAGATGGCAGAGGGGAAGAACCTGTTCCTGAATCGCTGAGTGTGTGCCTTCAGGCTTCTGTACCTCCTACCTGATGGCAACAGTGAGAAAAAGGCATGCCCTGGGTGCTGGAGGTCCTTAATACTAGACGTTGCCTTTCTGAGACACCACTCCCTGAAGATGTCCTAGGTACTTTGTAGGCTAGTGTCCAAGTTGGAGCTGATTAGATTTACAACCCTCTGCAGCTTCTTCCGGTCCTGTGCAGTAGCCCCTCCATACCAGACAGTGATACAGCCTGTCAGAATGCTCTCCACAGTACAACTATAGAAGTTTTTGAGTGTTCAAAACTTCTATAGCCACTTGCCAAGTCTCTTCAAACTCCTAATAAAGTATAGCCACTGTCTTGCCTTGTTTATAACTACATCGATATGTTGGGACCAGGTTAGATCCTCAAAGATCTTGACACCCAGGAACTTGAAGCTGCTCACTCGCTCCACTTCTGATCCCTCTACGAGGATTGGTATGTGATCCTTTGTCTTACCCTTCTGGCAGACCACAATCAGCTCTTTCGTCTGACTGATGTTGAGTGCCAGGTTGTTGCTGCAGCACCACTCCACTAGTTGGTATATCTCATTGCTGTACGCCCTCTTGTCACCACCTGAGGTTCTATCAACAATGGTGGTATTGTTAGCAAATTTATAGATGGTATTTGAGCTGTGCCTAGCCACACAGCCATGCGTATATAGAGAATAGAGCAGTGGGCTATCCTGTTATCCTGACATAGGTGTTTGTGTCGTCCAGGTGGTCTAAAGCCATGTGAAGAGCCATTGATATTGCATCTGCCGTTGACCTACTGTGGTGAGAGGCAAATTGCAATGGATCCAGGTCCTTGCTGAGGTAGGAGTTCAGTCTAGTCATGACTAACCTCTCAAGGCATTTTGTCACTGTAGATGTGAGTGCTACCGGGCGATAGTCATTAAGGCAGCTCACATTACCTTTCTTAGGCACTGGCATAATTGTTTCCATTTTGAAGCAAGTGTGAACTTCCGCCTACAGCAGGAGGAGGTTGAAAATGTCCTTGAATATTCCCGCAGGTTGGGTGGCACAGATTTTCAGAGCCTGGAGGTACTCCATCGGGACCTTCCGCCTTGCGAGGAATCACGGTCTTTTAAGACGGCCTAACATCGGCCTCTGAGACAGAATCACAGGGTCATCGGGTGCAGCAGGGATCTTCACAGCTGAAGTTATATTCTCCTTTTCAAAGCGGGCATAGAAGGCGTTGAGTTCATCTGGTACTGAAGCATCGTTACCATTCATGCTATTGGGTTTCGCTTTGTAGGAAGTAATGTCTTGCAAACCCTGCCAGAGTTGTTGTACATCCGATGTTGCCTCCAGCCTCATTCGAAATAGTCTCTTCGCCCTTGAAATAGCCTCCACAAATCATACCTGGTTTTGTGGTACAGGCCTGGGTCGCCAGACTTGAATGCCACAGATCTAGCCTTCATCAGATGACGTTCTTCCTGGTTTATCCATGGGTTTTGGTTTGGGAATGTACAGTAAGTCTTTGTGGGCATACACTCATCCACGCAGGTCTTAATGAAGTTGGTAACAACTACAGCATACTCATCCAGGTCTGAATACAGTCCAGTCCACCGATTCAAAGCAGTCCTGTAGGTGCCTCTGTGCTTCCCTTGTCCATACCTTCTTGGTCTTCACTACTGATGATGCAGTCTTCAGTCTCTGTCTATACTCGGGGAGTAGAAGAACAGCCAGGTGATCAGACTTCCCAAATTGAGGGTGTGGAATAACACAGTAGGTATTCTTGATGGTGGTGTAACAATGGTCTAGTGTGTTGTTTCCTCTGGTATTGCAAGTGATCTGTTGATGGTAATCGCTTAGTGATTTTTTTTCAGACTGGCCTGGTTAAAATCCTCCAAGACGATGGTGAAGGCGTTAGGGTGCGCTGTTTCATGCATGTTGATCCCATTGCTCAGATCATCTAAAGCCTGATTGACATTGGCCTGAGGTAGACTGTATACTGCTACCAAAATGATCCCAGAGACCTCTTGCGGTAGGTAAAAAGGACAGCACTTAACTGCTAGATATTCCAGGTCTGGTGAGCAGAATTGGGACAGCACTGATATATTTGTGCACATAGAAGAGTTGATCATGAGGCATACTCCCCCACCTCTGCTTTTGAGAGACTCTATAGATCTATCCTGATAGTGTATAGTTGATCTGAATCACTGCATCCAGTACGGAAGGGGTTAACCAGGATTCCGTGACGCAAAGGACACATGCGGTCCTAATGTCCCTCTGATTCAGCACCTTGGCTCTGAGATAGACAATAGACAATAGGTACAGGAGTAGGCCATTCGGCCCTTCAAGCCAGCACCACCATTCACTGTGATCATGGCTGATCATCCACAATCAGTATCCATTCCCTGCCTTATCCCCATAACCTTTGATTCCACTATCTTTAAGAGCTCTATCCATCTCTTTCTTGAAAGCATCCAGAGACCTGGCCTCCACAGCCTACTGGGCAGAGCATTCCATATATCCACCACTCTCTAGGTGAAAAAGTTTTTCCTCAACTCCGTTCTAAATGGCCTACCCCTTATTCTTAAACTGTGGCCTCTGGTTCTGGACTCACCCATCAGCGGGAACATGCTTCCTGCCTCCAGCGTGTCCAATCCCTTAATAATCTTATATGTTTCAATAAGATCCCCTCTCAGCCTTCTAAATTCCAGAGTATACAAGCCCAGTCGCTCCAATCTTTCGACATATGACAGTCCTGCCATCCCAGGAATTAACCTTGTGAACCTATACTGCACTCCCTCAATAGCAAAAATGTTCTTCCTCAAATTTGGAGACCAAAACTGCACACAGTACTCCAGGTGTGGTCTCACTAGGGCCCTGTACAGCTGCAGAAGGACCTCCTTGCTCTTATATTCAATTCCCTTGTTATGATGACCAGCATGCCATTAGCTTTCTTCACTGCCTGCTGTACTTGCATGCTTGCTTTCAATGACTGATGTAGAAGAACACCTAGATCTCGTTGTACTTCCCCTTTTCCTAACTTGACTCCATTTAGACAATAATCTGCCTTCCTGTTCTTACCACCAAAGTGGATAACCTCACATTTATCCACATTAAACTGCATCTGCCATACATCTGCCCACTCACCCAGCCTGTCCAAGTCACCTTGCATTCTCATAACATCCTCCTCACATTTCACACTGCCACCCAGCTTTGTGTCATCCGCAAATTTGTTAATGTTACTTTTAATTTCCTCATCTAAATCATTAATATATATTGTGAACAGCTGAGGTCCCAGCACTGTACCCTGTTGTACCCCACTGGTCACCGCCTGCCACTCCGAAAGGGACCTGTTAATCACTACTCTTTGTTTTCTGTCAGCCGCCAATTTTCAATCCATGTCAGTACTCTGCCCCCAACACCATGTGCCCTAATTTTGCCCACTAATCTCCTATGTGGGACTTTATCAAAGGCTTTCTGGAAGTCCAGGTACACTACATCCACTGGCTGTCCCTTGATTTTATTGATTTTATTCACCAGAGACTGCATGTTCGCCAGCAAGATAGTCGGTATAGGGAGTTTAAAACCCCGTTTCCTTAAACTCACTTGTATTCCTGATCTGCAGCCATGCTTCCTGCATGGAATCCTATGCAGATACATCCGTCCATACTCAATATTGTTTCCATCAGTTTTAAGCAGCGATAGTTCGTTTAAACGCATTAAGACAACTTTGTTAACTGTACTGACCTTGGAAGCAGTTGTGCTTTTTAGCTGTGTCAGGCTGAATCGAGAATATTTAATCATATCCATTGAGAGTTCTGCTACTACGGATATCCAGTAGAACAGCGGTCCCCAACCACCGGGCCGCGGACTGGTACCGGGCCACAAAGCATGTGCTGCCGGGCCGTGAGGAAACGATATGAGTCAGCTGCACCTTTCCTCATTCCGTCACGCACTGTTGAACTTGAACATAGGGTTGCCAACTGTCCCGTATTTGCCGGGACATCCCGTATATTGGGCTAAATTGGTTTGTCCCATACGGGACTGCCCTTGTCCCGTATTTCCCTCGCTAAGGTAAAGCGTTCCTATGAAACCTTTCGTGCTGAAATGGCGTAAAGCAAAGAAGCAATTACCGTTAATTTATATGAGAATAAGTTTTGAGTGTTCCCAGACCCAAAAAATAACCTAACAAATCATACCAAATAACACATAAAACCAAAAATAAATAACACTAACATATAGTAAAAGCAGGAATGATATGATAAATACACAGCCTATATAAAGTAGAAATAATGTATGTACAGTATAGTTGGGAAGATGAAGGCAAAACCGATTTGTGGGGAAAAAAATCGGCACGCACGCGCATGGGCACGTCACATGTGCACACAGGCACCTGCGCAAGGCTTCATGGTCATGGTAGTCTTTCCTGGGGTAAAGTGTCCCAGGATTTGACTGTTACTTTTGTCCCTTATTTGGGAGTTAGAAAATTGGCAACCCTAATGTTGAGGTGAGTTTAACCCTACTTGAACACCCCCCCCGCCCCCCGGTCGGCCGGTCCGCAAGAATATTGTCAATATTAAACTGGTCCGTGGTGCAAAAAAGGTTGGGGGCCCCTGCAGTAGAACACTACCTAAAGCATTGGCTATGAATGTAAGAATGAAAAGGTATTCCACAGTATATTATTGTAAGTAATTTTTATCATGAATAAAGTTTATTTTGATATTTAAAAAATTGGTTCCCTTTGTCTCTGCATTAAAGCATCTATGAAATACCAGTGGTAGATGGTGTCTAATGACTACCTCACATTAATCCATGCACAGGTAAATTCCACTTCATAAAATGAAATTCGGGACCTGAAATATCATGGACAATTGGAAAAGCAACAGACATTTGCTATCAGTGGTGTAGAATTCTGAAGCTTTGACATCAGCTTTGCTGCACTGAGTGAAAAGCATTGGATAAGAGATGATCAATTTAAACAACATGAGATAAGCAAAATAGCAGCCGCTCCAAATCCGAAATAAAAACACAAGGTAATGGAAACACTCAGCAACATCTGCGGAAAGAGGAACAGTTACTGTTTCAGGTCTGAGTCTTGTCATCAGAATTGCCCTGATCAAGGCACATGATGTGACAAAGCATTCAGATGAAGGGTATCAGACCTGAATTGTTAACTGTTTCTCTTTCAGCAGACGCAGTTTTTGCAGTTATGTTCAGTGACGAGGTGGTTGGTCCTCCTTCTGAAGGGGAAAACCAGACTAGGTATACCATCTTCATGTAGTGAGTTTCACAGGAGTACATTCAGCCAGAGACTCATTCCACTGAGATGCAGCACAGAGCGTCATAGGAAGTCATTCCTGCCTGTGGCCATCAAACTTTACAACTCCTCCCTTAGAGGGTCAGACACCCTGAGCCAATAGGCTGGTCCTGGACTTATTTCATAATTTACTGGCATAATTTACATATTACTATTTAACTATTTATGGTTCTATTACTATTTATTATTTATGGAGCAACTGTAACGAAAACCAATTTCCCCCGTGATTAATAAAGTATGACTATGACTATGAGCATCAAGAATAAGCTAGTTTATTTCTAAAATTTATTTAGAGATAAAGAGTGATAACAGCCCTTTCCACCCCAAAGAACCTGGGCCAGCCAATTACGTCACATGACCTACTTAACAGCCCGTTATTCTTTGGACTGTTTGGAAACCAGAGCACCCGGAGGAAACCCATGTGGCCATGAGGAGAACAAACAAGCATATAAAAATAAAAGGGAGGAAAGAATACAACTCTTTCCAGTCTTTAATCTGGCCCTACGTCAAAATCAGAATCAGGTTTAAAGTCACAGCATATGTCATGAAATTTGTTGCTTTGCAGCAGCCGTACATTGCAATACATAATAACAAAAACCATAAAATACGATAGGTATATTGTTAAATCAGTAAAGCAAAAGGGGAGGGAAAAATACTGAGGTAGTGTGCATGAGTCCTGAAGAAGGGTTTTGGCTAAAGTCAACTGTTTACTCTTTTCCATAGATGCTGCCTGACTTGCTGAGTTCCTCCATCATTTTGTGTGTATTTAATGGGTTCATTGTCCATTCAGAAATCTGATGGAGGTGGGAAAAGGCTGTTCCTGAAAGATTGCGTGTGTGTCTCCAGTCTCCTCTGCTTCCTCCTTGATGGTAGCAATGAGAAGAGGACATGT
The DNA here is from genome assembly GCF_963921235.1 of Mobula hypostoma. Lineage (NCBI taxonomy): Eukaryota > Metazoa > Chordata > Chondrichthyes > Myliobatiformes > Myliobatidae > Mobula > Mobula hypostoma. The sequence goes on from NC_086109.1 coordinate 77,983,646, forward strand.
CCTAGGTGAGGAGTGTCGTTAATGCTGGGTGCCACCTTTTTGAGGCGTTACCTTCTGAAAGTGTCCGCGATGCTGGGGAGGCTGGTGCCCATAATGAAGCTGGCTGCGTTCGCAACTTTCTGCAGCTTTTTCCAATCCTGTGCAGTGGCCCCTCCACACCAGATGGTGATCTAATCAGTTAGAATGCTGTCTATGGAACATCTGTAGAAATTTGTGAGTGTCATTGGTGACATACCAGTTCTCCTCAAACTCCTAATAATATATTGCTGCTGTTGTGCATTTTCTGAAATTTCATCAATATGTTGGGCCCATGATAGATCCTCAGAATTGCTGACACCCAAGAATTTGAAACTGCCTACACTTTCCACTTCTGATCCCTCAATAAGATTTAGATCCCTCAACCGCCCCTTCCTGAAGTTCACAATCAATTCCTTGGTCTTAATGGTGTTGAGTGCAAAGCTATGGCTGAGAACACTACTCAACTAGCTGACCTTTCTCGCTCCTGTATGCTTCCTTGTCACCATCTGAAATTCTGCCAACAATGGTTGTGCCATTGGCAAATTTATACACACAGCATTTCAGCTGTGTCTAGCCACACAATTGTGGGTGTAGAAAGAGTAGGGCCATGGGTTAAGCACCACCTCCTTGAGGTGTGCCAGTGTTGATTGTCAGTCAGGAGATGTTATGATGAGATGAGATGTTATTTCTCATAGTCTATCCTCATAGTCTCTCGGTAAGGAAGTCAAAGATCCAGTTGCAGAGGGAGGTACAGAGGCCCAGGTTTTGAACTGAGAGTATGATTGTATTGAACTCAGGGCTGCAGTTCATAAACACCAGCCTGATGTAGGTATCCAAGGCTGAGTGGTGAGACAGTGAGATTGCATCCGCTGTAGACCTAAATCAGGATACCGCCTAGATATAATTGCAATGATTATCAAGGAGGTAGACAATGATCTGTGGGATCTACAGAGTGATTTCCCTACTGTAGGCCACAGAGAAGGTTACTGGTCCTCAACCATCTCCTCTCAGTGGCCTGAGAGCTGCTTCGTGAATTGCAGTGTGGCTCTGTCCATCTAGGGACAGGGAGGGCATGATTTTCGCTGCACAACAAATTGAGAAATAATGCAGTAAGCAGCACCAGTAAGTGGTGTTTTTCCAAACTTACTAAACTTTTGACTCCATCAGTCAGGAATGACTATGGGACACCCTCTTCGAATTTGTCAGCTCACAGATATTCCTCTCTATTTTACGTCTGTTGAATGAGTGCACCATGCAAGCTACTAGATAGACCTTCAACAGCAGCAAGCTTAGTGAAAACCAATATCTAACAAGATTGCATCATAATCCCAACCCATTTGTCAATCTTTCTCGTCAAAATATTGTCTCTGACCTTCTTCAGATTTCCCGTGGGAGTGGTTTTAATCTTTAGAACTGTACAACCTGCCATGATTACACCCTGGAACTAAGGTTACTGGACCTCAGTGGTCAAGCCACAGTATAGAAATAATGCCTGTGTTTGCATGAATTCTGAAGCTAAGCTCTAAGTCATTCTTTGAGTATGAAATTTGCATTCAATATCTGCAAGGCAAAGATGTTCTACCCACCTGCCTCGTTGCACAGCACTGCTGTCAACTAATTACGATTCATAGCAAAATCTCGGAAACTGTGAGCAACTACCCACATCTCTCGATGAAGGCAGACACCTATGATGGAATTCTCCACTGCCTTCAATGTGCCTTCACAATCTTTGATAAAAAAGAAAGAGTATTTGAAGTTCAACGTCTCACATTTGGCATAAAGTCCACAGATTATTGGACTATCACTGCCCTTAATGGTTCTGAGGCATGGATCCGTCCAAGGCACTTGAAAGGCAACAAGATTGGCATCTCTGATGCATCCCAAAGCACCTGAAAGGCAGCATTATTGGTGTAAATGGTAGAAATAAAATCAGTTTCTCCCTTGTTCTTTTTAAAATTAATGCCATAGTATCTTTTGTGTCTACTTGAACGAGCAGGCAAGGACTCAATTTAACGATAAATCCTGTGACACTTATTACATTTGACAAGCCTCTTGGTGTGACAATATGCAAAAGAAATCTATTATAAATGTGAAATACTGTTCTTAATATGGTGCAAAGCTGCCAGCTGAAGTAATACACATTGGGTCCTTGTCAGAAATTGTTCTCCTAATTCCAACTAATCAAACTGCTGGAGTGTGTCTAGTCAGACTTACTCAAAAGTCACTGACAGACCTGAGTGAAATATGATAGTTCATTACTGGTCTTACATTTTTTCTCTCTGTCTCTTAAAGAAGTGCAGGTGAGTACTGACCATAAAATATATTGAATAGTTGAAGAAATTATTTAATAAAGTAAAATATATCGTAAAGAATGTCAAACAATGATTTCTAAAATTCAGCTCTTTTACAGCGTTTACTGAATCTATGTGGAAACGCTATAATCCAATAAAGTAAACTCTGGTGATGTTAGCAGTCTGAAACAATACAAAACATCCCTGTTGAATGGCACTGCTGAAGCCCGTTTTTTTCTTTTTATTCACAGCCATTTCTGGATAATGGAAATCACACTGGTCTGATAGCTTTGCATCGCAGGGTAATTTGTTTCCCGTTGATAGATGCTCCGAGTTCTTCTTCCCACTGTGGACGGTTTGATCAGTGTTGCCGAGTGAGATGTCTGTTCAGAAAGGCTAGGCAAGCCCGGCACGATGCATCAGCACACAAAAGCACAGGGAAATGGGAAAGCTGGCAAAAAAAAAAGGTTATGAACCCAAGATCTTTTGAAAGGAACAGCAGCTATAAAGCTTATTACTGAAGTGACAATGCATAGAAATTATGGTGGAACTTACTGTCTCCTGCCTCTTCTTAATGTTGTTCAGAAAAATAACCCAGTGAATGAGACACTGTGAAGGCATATGTTATGTCCTAAGTAAAAAGTAATTTTTCTGTTCCACTAGTTCCATAGACAACATTCTTGAGGTTTGACATCGAACAAGCTGTCCTAAAGGTACCTCCTATGAGTATCAATAGTGCCAAGCAATTGTAGTGTCATAAAGCAGTGAAAAATAATATGCAACCAAAGCTATTTCCTTGCAGCACCTCACAGATGAATTGCTTTTTAATGATTTTGTTCAGATTTACAGACAAAATGTTAAAAGAAAGACATTGGCTTCAAAAAATGGGATAGCATTCGAAAGTGCACTCTATTAATCTATGTGCATTTGAACTGGTGTGCATTACTGATATCCTGCTGTGACTTTATAATCATGATTTCTGCTTCCACAGTACCAGTGCACGCAGCCAACAGCATGATCAGGTTGTGCCAGTTGAGACAAGTTGGTACTGACTAAGGCATAGTTGCACATCCAAAGCAGGCGGTGTCTTCTATTTTTGCAATTAACCATTTGTGGAACAAATAGGAAGTTTTGGATATTTGCTGGACCCCATTGCAGACCACAGCAGGCGAAGGTAACCCAATTTTTTCTTTAATGGTGAAGTGCAGCCCCTTCTACTTACCGAGGGAGTTCATTGCCATTGTGATTATTGCGGTTTACATCCTCCCCTCCCACCCCGCTAGTGCTGGGGAAGTGCTACAGGAGCTCCACAGCACAATCTGCAGTCTCGAAGTCACTCACCCCAATGGTGTCTTCATTGTTGCTGGTGACTCCAATCATGCCAACTTAAAAACAGTCCTGCCAGTGTTTTACCAGAAAGTCAACTTCACAACCAGAGGATAGAATATATTAGATCTGGTTTACACCAACATTCATGGGTCTTACAAGGCTATCCCCTCGGCTATTCAAACACATATCCATTTTGCTAATCCCTGCATAGAGACCGCTGGTTAAGTGAGTCAAACCAGTTCATAGGGAGGTAAAGACCTAACCAGAAGGTGCCACCTTAGTGCTGCAGGACTGCTTCAACAGCAGAGACTGGAGCATTTTCAGGAAGGTGGCTACCAACGAACGTTATGACAACCCAGATGTAAATGTGGGATTGGTGACTAGCTAATGGGAAAGTGCATCATTGAGGACGTTAAATGATTAAGCACTACACTGCCAGGACAAACCAGAAATCATGGCTGTCTGCAGAGATCCGTGCACTACTTAGGGATCGGGAAGCTGCCTTCAGATTGGCGGGGGGGGGGGGGCGGGGCCTGGGTGACTCCAACGTCAGCAAGAGCCTCACTCTCCCATGCCAACAAGAAGGTAAAGCGTGAATACATGCAGAAAATCCATACGCATCCTTGTGATACCAGGGACACATAGCACGTGTTACAAGGTAGACCAACCACAACTGATTACAAGTCTGCCCTGCGCACCACCATCAGTGATGCCTCCCTTCCTGATACTCTGAGTGCTTTCTCTGCATGATTTGACCAATTAATGATCTGACCTGGAGGAAAGCCCCCCCTCTTCCTGAGAAACAGGCACCCTGTCAGGCCATGGCCGCGGCGAGGTAAACCTCACAGAAAGCTACAGAGCCGGACAACGTACCTGATCAGGTGCTGAGGGACTGCGTAGCCCAGCTAACAGAGGTCTTAATGAACAACTGTAATATCCCTTTGAAACAGTCCACTGTCCCTTCAGGTTCCAAGGCATCCACCATCACTCTGGTGCCCAGGAGTGCAATGGTAACAGGCCACAGTGGCACTGACTTCACCTATCATGAAGTGCTTCAGCGGCTTGTATAAAATCCGATCCTACAGCTAGACTGGACTCTTTCCAGCTTGCCTACCACTCAGACGATCCACTGATGACGCCAGAGCCTCGGCCCTCCACTCTGTTCTGTCCCACCTTGAAAACAATGCCTCGTATGTCAAAATGTTGTTCGTCGACTTCAGCTCGGCATTTAACACGATCACCTCTCAGAGGCTGGTCGGTAAACTGCTCTCACTGGGACTCAACACTCCTCTCTGTAACTGGTCTTGGACTTCTTGATGGAAAAACCCCAGTCAGTCTGAGTTGGCAGCAACATCTTAAGCTCCAAAATGCTGAGCACTGGCGCCCCCCCCCCCCCAGGGCTGTGCACAGTCCACTGCTGTTCGCGTTGCTGACTCGCGAATGGACTGCCAGATTCAGATCAAACCACATCATCAAGTTCGCTGATGGTACTACAGTAGTTGGCCTCATCAGCAACAATGAACAGTTGGCATATAGAGAGGAGGTAGAGAGGCTTGTCAAAATGTGCGAGCACAAAACTGGAATCTCAATGGGGACAAGACAAAAGAGCTGATTGTGGACATCAGGAAGGCAATAGATCTGCTGAAGAGAGAGTAAAGAGAAAAGTTCCTTGGTGTCACTTAATGGATGATCTAACCTGGCCCAACAGCATCTGCTCGCTAGTCAAGAAGGCACAGCATCATCTACACTTTCTGAAGAGGTTGAAGTGCGCAAGGCTCCATGGCCCATTCTAACAACTTTCTGTGGGAGTGTCCTGTCTGGCTACATCATTGTGTGGTATGGAAGCCGCAAGGCATCAGACTTCAAAAGCCTACAAAGGACAGTAAAAACCACTGAGTGGATCACTGGGGTCTCCCTCCCTTCCTATTTGTGACATTTACCAGGAACATTGAAGACAAAGTGCGCAAAGCATTGCTGGGGATCCCTACCGCCCGTCCCACAATCTCTTTGACAATCTACCATCAGGAAGGAGGTACGGGAGCATCAGGACTAGGTCTGCCAAACTGGGTAACAGCTTCTTCTCTCAGGCTGTAAAATTAATGAAGACCCTGCCAGCACCGAGGTCTCCTTATGAGGACAGGAAACTGTTTACTATACTGTTTACCTGTGCTGTGCTTTACTGCATGCATTTTAACTTATTCATAGTATAATATTTTGGGTTATGGGCTGTGTGTGATATATGTTGAGTGAATGAACCGTGGTCTGGAGGAACTTTATTTCATTTGGTTGTATATATGTGCAGTCAGATGACAATAAACTTGAACTTGACTCTTCTGAAGGTGTTTTGGACATTTTATTTAATGTGGTGGAGAGAAGTAGAGAGTTCATTCCAACCTGGAGCCTATCAGTAATATAGATTCAGACTGAAGCAGTATTGGGATGAAGGCACACTGAGGTTAATGCCTGCACGCGGATGCAGTGTGACATGTGGTTTCATGTGCTCACAAAGGTCATCGAGGTCATTGACAATACCGCCATCTTCCAACAACAACCTCATATATTGCTCCATGCAATACACATAAAACACTATTGACTATTTTATTAGGTATCTCCTGCACCTAATCAAGCAACCACTAAGTGTAGTATTATTGTTGAATAGAAAGAAAGGGATAGAAACTCCTAAACTATTGGCCAGTGAGCCGAACACCAATGGTGAAAAAGTTCTGAGAGGCAATATTAATCAATCTTTTGAGAGAAAGGTACAGGTTAAGAATGAGCATTGAACAGGAATGTGGTCAAAGAATGGTCAAACGTGACTAAATTGAATGAATGTTTTGAGAAGATAATGAAGACAGCATTTTCGATTCAGGAAAGCTCCCAGTAGTGTTCTATACTGTATATTCAAGCAGTAAGTCCTGTAAATCCAAGGAGCTAAGATTGAAAATTGCCTCTAAGCAAGATATGAATCCAACAACAAGGTAAAAGTGGAGGTATATATCCAAGACATGGCCTTCAAGGCCAATTTGCAAGTGCCGGCATTCTGAAGCACAGCTGGACTCCTCCTAGTTGGCAGTGGTAGTGGATTTTGGATGTTCTGTTGAGGAAGTCGTGGCAAGTTGCATCCACACATTTGCTTGATGATACACAGAGCACCATGGCCTGCTGGTGCTGACAGTAAATTACTATTGAAAGTGGGTAAATTGATTACCATAATGTGAGCTGATTGTCATCAACTTTCTTTAGTAATGGTGGAGTGTCATACATCCAGAAAATTGGCCAGACTTCCATTACACACTGTACCTGGCATGTTTTGTGGATGGTCAGAGGAGAGACCTTTGAGATATCAACTTCTGACCTACTCTTGTAATCACTGTAATTCAGCAACTACTCCGGTAAAATGTTTGGTCAATAATGACCAGGTTGACCATTAATGTATTACTGAGGAGTGGAAGTGTCAGTGAATGTCAAAGGAAAGAGGTTAGATTCTCTCAAAGACCCAATGTGGCACATGTGTGACTTGCCAGATAATATCTTGCTGAACATTGCCTCAGCTTTGTTGTGTTTGGGTATGGAACTGCTAGATTGCTTAAATTTTGACGTTTTGATTTATAGAGAAGCTCAAGTCAAAATCCCGAAGCAATCAAGATAAGAGTCCACGGGAGAGTCAATAGAGCCAATGAGACTCAGTGACAACATGGCCAGAAACTGCTTTTTGTCATCTTTTCCTTCCCTACTCCTCATCACATCCTTCTTTTTCTCTTCTGATATGTCCGTTGGCAAAGGTCACGCAATTAGCAAAGGATACAGCACTTCATACAAACACAGAGATATCCCCACACCATCCTGGAGAAGCGTTCCATTGGGTTCAGAGAGAAGAACTATCAGTTCAACTTATCAGTGACCTCTCAATGACTTGGCTAATGATCAAGCTTCTCATTATAAAAACCTAATGTCATGGCAACATTAAACTCTTTGCATCAAGCCCATTAATAGTCCACTGAGGGTAATATCATTACTGCCTACTCCTAAATCTCAGAATTTTCCATGTGTATTTAACACATTAATACTTGGAAGGAGCTGCTTATTATGGTACACCTTCATAAACCCAGCCTAAAATGGGCATTTCATGAATATTGATGTCACAAGCGGCCATTCTCAGCACCTTTTTGACTCATGGACCATGCTGACCATCACAGTTCCTTTTATACTCTTCTCATTGTTCTTAAGTAAATTACTTTTAGAATGAGCCACATTACTTCCAGAGTATGTTCATTTGAAGCAACACTTATTTGTATATAAATATACTCAGTGGCCACTTTATTAGCTAGTTTCAATGGCTCTTAAAGTTCCCACTGAGCGTATATCTGTGGTTTTCTACTGCTGTAGCCCATCCACTTCAAGGTTCGATGTTTTGTGCATTCAGAGATACACCTCTGCACATCACTGTTGAAACATGCGGTTACTTAAGTTACTGTCACCTTCCTGTCAGCTTGAACCAGTCTGACCTCTCTCGTTATCAAGGCATTTTTGCCCACAGAACTGCCACTCACTGAATGTTTTTTTGTTTCTCACACCATCCTCTATAAACTCTGGAGACTGATGTCCATGAAAATCCCAGGTAATCAGTAGTTTCTGAGATACTCAAACCACCCTGTCTGGCACCAACAATCATTCCACAGTCAAAGTCACTTAGATCACATTTTTGATGTTTGATCTGAACAGCAACTGAACCCCTTGACCACGCCTGCATTGAGTTGCTGCCACTTGATTGGCTGATTAGATATTTGGATTAACGAGTAGGTACACAGGTGTTCCTAATAAAGTGGCCACCGAGTGTACTTATCACCAAGCAGCAGCACGTGCACGCCAGCCTGCAATCTGTTCTCCAACTTCACTTCAAACAGCTAATCTGTGATGCAGTTTCCTGCCTAAGGTATTGCATCTTTTTAGCACATCCCAGAGCTGTAACCTTCCAAAGCAGAAGGACTTTGCAACAGCATTATCTCCGAGTTACATTTAAACCACTATTTGGACATGAAGAACATCAAACAGCACAGAGACAGGCTGTCAGCCCACTATATCTGTGCTAACCATGTCAGGCAAATTACTTCTATCTGCCTGCACAAGGTCCGCATGCCCCCATTCCCTGCCTATCCACGTGCCTGTCTAACTGCCTCTTAAACTTCGATTTATTGCTGCTGAGCCAAAGACCTGGCCTCCCAGCTGTAGAGCACTGTGGGTGTACTACAATGGTGTAGACTGCAGTCTTCAGTTCACGGCCCACCACCACCTCCATGAGGACAACCTCACCCCACCCCAGAACATTTCAGCATCCCATCCCGAGGCATTAACTGTAGGTGCATCATCATGTGTAGACCACAAACTTCAGTAGAAGGCCCACCACTACCTCTCTGAAGACAACCTCATCCCACCCGTAGTTGACACCTGACGCATTTTGGGCAACAGTTTCTGAGCCCTTGACTTCTGGTAAGTAATGACCTCATGCAGAGGGGAGATGCTTGTGAATAGGCAGAGCCAGGGGTGCACAAAGACATCAATCCAGACTACTCAAACATCAAAAAAATCACACCATAATCTGCCTCTACATCACCTCATACCACCTTCAGTCCCCCTGCCACACAAGGCATGATTTTCCAGTGGTCATCCATTTTAATGCTACTTCCCATTCCCATCCCGACATGTCGGTCCATGGCCTTGTCACAATAAAGCCACTCACAAGGTGAATGAGCAGTCCAATTACTCCATCTAGGTTGCAACCAAGCTGATTTTTCTAACTTCTGGCAATTTCTTAACTGCACCCCCCCCCCGCCGCTCCCTCTTCTCTCCTTTACCATTCCCCATTCTAGCTCCCTCATATTTCTTCTCTTCTCTCACCTGCCCTTCACCTGCCACTGATGACCCTCCACCTTCCTTTTCTCCTGTGCTCCAATCTCCTCCCCTATCAAATTCATTCTTCTTCAGCCCTTCACATCTTCCACCTATCAGCTCCCAGCTTCTCACTTCACCGACCCTCCTCCCTCACCTAGTTTCACCTATCACTTTCCATCTTGTTCTCCTTTCCCTCCTCCCACCTTCTTATTCTGGCTTCTTCCCCCTTCCTTTCCAGTGCTGATAAAGAGTATCGGCCCGAAATGTTGACTATTTATTCCTCTCTATAGATGCCGCCTGACCTGCAGAGCTCCTCCAGTATTGTGTGTGTGTTGTATCACATAACACTGCGCCCAACTCCTGTATCTCTTCAGCCCATGGGCAGGTATTGGTTTCCTTGGGATTAGAAAGAGAGGGATGTTAGAGAGACTCGCCAGTGAGAAGGAAATAAAACCTCAGGAATTTCAAAAGTTCTGAACATCACAGCAGAGTACATCAGAATGCCGATTAAGGCTTAATTTTTGCCAGCTGCATAGTGATATGGAAATTACTTTGAAAACACTAGTTTGCAAAATTATAGCAAGCGATTAGGAAAACTTTGATTTAGGTTATAATTGATGATAACATGAATAGTGTGGACGGCTTCCTAGAATATTGCCTGCCTCTACAACCTCAGACGTTTCATCCTGGTTGCGGAAATCAAGTGACACAGATTTCAATTTGCTCTTGAAGTTCTCGTATGATGCTCAGAAGGATCTGATCAATCAACCATGTAATTGCTAGTAAACAGGAAATCAAATCCCTCAGTAACACTTAATAATAATGAAGGAATCTGACAATGAACAAAATGATATAAAACTGCTCAAGTCATAAAACTACAGCAACAAATTATCAGTACTGTATTTTAAAACTAAATCTTTGATATTCTGTGCGTAGTGCAGTCTTACACACATTGAAGCTGTGATTCCATTGGATTGTTTGAAGACAAGCTTTATGCATTTTTTTGACAGTTTTATCAGAGAACAGACAGGGCTTTATAAAATGTATCTCCTCAAAACTGACACATCTACCTTCCCGCATTAAAACAAGCAAGATTGCTTTTGATGGGACTAGCATTTCTGATAATTCTCATAAAGAATTGCAGAGGACCAACAGCTTGACAGAAACATATTAACCTTAAATCCTATTTGACTTTGCTACAGCAATCAAAATTTATTTATTTTCTAGTTGTACGTTTTAATAACTGCAAACATGAATATGATAATTATGACGGAAGTTAATTAAAGACCATGCTCCTCAGCAAAATAAACACCTGATGAATATTTTGGGAAAGAGTCCTGTCACTTCAGGGCTGAATGAAGGGATGTTATCCATTAATATATTAAAATGTGTGTGAATAGTAGGAGCTGGTGGCCCAACAGGTCAGAATGGAACTGTTAGCTCTGAGATCGGAGATTGAGTCAAACCCAAATTGATGAGGCAACTGTATCCTTACACACACACACAAACACACACCCACCCACACACACACACACAGAGCTGAGCTCTAAAGTGAAATTAGTTCATGTAGTTCATATAGTTCAATAAATCTGTTTCCGAGGAAGCTCACACATATGTGACCAGCCGTGATTCTGCATTAGTAGTATTTGAGAGACTGAAATCTGTGGACTTGCAGGAAACGGACACTTTCGGAGCAGGAAGGGAAGTCAGGAGAACACGCACCAATCCTCATTAAGGGGTCGGAGGTGGGAAAGGTGAGCGGGTCCGATTTCCTGAGCATCAAAACCTCAGAGGAGCTACCCTGGCCCTAGCATACTGATGCAATCACGAAGGCGGCAAACGGGCAGCTATACTCCATTCGGAGTTTGAGAAGATTTGGTACGTCGACTCGAGCAAGTTTCTACAGCAGCACGGTGGAGAGAAATCTGACATCGCATTACAGCCCGGTTTGGGAGCTCCAATGCACAGGGTCGAAAGGGTCCGCAAAGGGTTGTAGACTCAGCCAGCTCCATCACAGGCACAGCACTGAGGACATCTTCAAAAGGTGATGCCACACGGAGGATCTTCACCATCCACGACATGCCCTCTGCTCATTACTACCATCAGGCAGGTACTTAGCAGGCTGAAAATTCTCGCTCCCCATTTTAGGAACAAGCATCAGATTTTTGAACGGTCCATGAACAGCATCTCGCTGTTCTTCTTTTCCACTATTTACTTGCTTGCTTACTATTATTTTAACTTGTCGTACTTCTTTTTTTGACATATTGCAATGTATAGCTGCCACAAAACAATAAGTTTCGTAACATAATTCACTGATAACAAACCTGATTCTAATAAAAGTATTCTGTTCTTAATTGTCACAAGTTACAACCTTAACCCCGTTCGTCTTTAACAATTAGCGGAACCGTTGGCTGCTAGTCAATGTCAATGGCGAAATGCTCTCTTGTCTGGATTCTCATTTGATCAACAATTTTCAGCACTGACACTTCCAAGCAGTACACTGAAGGTGCCCATTAAGATTAAAACTACTTGAAATATAGTTGCCTCTTTTATCTCATGAAGTGAGCCTAATGCTAGGCCTTTCCTCAATTTTGATCCGATTAGTTTGACATCGCTGGGGTGAACTGCAAGGCACTTTCTCACTGGGGAAATTGTGACAAAGGAACGGCCTGGTGGGGCGGAGGGGGGGGGGGAATCAAGATCACCGTTTCGGCGATGAGCCCCGGTGATTCAGCAAACAGACAGATGGAACACTTTCATTCTGTGTCTTCGCTTCTCAATAAACTTTAGCAAGTGAACCATATTTTTTCATTATCAGCCAGTTGAATCTCAATTCAATTACTCACTGGGTCCACCGGTGCCGTGCTTTTATTAAACTGGGTATGCCACGAAAGCAAATTGCAATGAGAAATGGATTTTCCGAGCTTGTGGGAGCTCCAGCTCCCGCATCACACATCATGTTTATTCACACTGGCTCCTCATGATCCTAGGTGATACTTCCTATCACTAAGGAATAGTGCAAAAATTTACATGGTATGGACAACTGATTGTATACTAATGAAACACATCTGTAGATTGCTGATTACCATTATTTCCACCTCAGCTGTTGTGATAATAGCTGGTGGTTATTCTTATTTAAATTACATTACTTACGATATTTTAGGCATTGTAATCAAAGGACGGTATACCACAGTACGTGCCTTTCAGCCCAGTGTGTTAGCGTAGTGGTTAGCACAACGCTTTACAGTGCAGGCAACCCAGGTTCAATTCCCGCCACTGCCTGTAAGCAGTTTGTACGTTCTGCCCGTGGTCACGTGGGTTTCCTCCGGGTGCTCTGGTTTCCTCCCGCAGTCCAAAGACTTACCAGTTGGTAGGTTAATTGGTCATTGTAAATTGTCCTCTGATTAGGCTAGCATTAACATGGGGTACTGCTGGGCAGCATGGCTCGAAGGGCCGGAAGGGCCTTCTCCGCACTGCATCTAGATAAGTAGATAAATAACTAGGTAGATAGATAGATAAATGTTGTGCTGACCTTTTAACCTACTCCAAGCTCACTGTTCTATCATTCATTGTTTCCAATTTCTGTCATCCATGTGCCTTAGAGTCTCGTAAATCTCCCAAATGTATCTCCCTCTACCACCATGCCTGACTGTGTGCTACACCACACCTGCCACTCTGTGTTAAATACCTACCTCTGACATCCCTTCCATACTTTTCCCCAAACAACTTGTATTTATGCCCCCTCGTACTAACCATTTCCATCCTGGCAAAAAAGCTTCTAGCTGTCCACTCTTATCATCTTGTACACCTCAATTAAGTCACCTCCGAACTTGTTCATAACTCATCTTCCGCAGCCATTCACACACAGAACCGAAGAAGTTTTTCCTCTTTTAATTTTCAACTTGTTCACAAGTAAGTATGTTGCTGGGCTGGCCAACATATATTGCCCATCATTAAATTAAGGTGGTGTGAGCTACTTCGTTGAACTACAGCAGTATGTGAAAGGAAGATACTTCCAGGTAAAGCCCTTCAGAAAACGGAATCAATAACAAGGTTAGAGTTGTTGTCTATTTTATTATAACAGGCATAAGTTCATGAATGCAATAGAAAGTTCACTTACACCTCAGAAACTGCTGATCTCCTGCAGTTTTCACGCACAACAGCCTCTAGAGTTTACAGGGAAGGAAGCGAGAAACAAAAAGCATTCTGTGGGCGGCTGTTCCTTGGGCAAAAATGCCTCGCTGACGAGAGAGGTCAGAGGAGAATGGTCAGACTGGTTCAAGCTGACAGAAAGGCGGCACATAACTACCCGTTACGACAGCGGTGTGCAGAAGAGCATTTCTGAACGTACAACACGTCGAAACTTGAAGAGGATGGGCTACAGCAGCAGAAGACGACAAACATGCATTCAGTAGCCACTTTAGTAGGTACAGGAGGTATCTAATACAGCGGCCACTGAGGGTATTTCCGAGTCAGGATGGAGTGTGATTTGGAGCGGATTCAAGTTCCTGGGCGTCAGCATCTCTGAAGATTTCTCCTGGGCCCAACATATGGATGCAATTACAAGAAGAGATACCAGCAGCTACAGTTCATTCGGAGTTTGGGCAGATTTGGTATGTCACCAAAGACACTAGCAAGTTGCTAGAGATGTACTATAGAGAGCATTCTGACTGTCTGGTATGGAGGGGCCACTGCACAGAATTAGAAAAAACTGCAGAGGATTATAAAGTCAGTCAGCTCCATCATGGGCACTAGCCTTCCCACCAACAAGGACATCATCAAAAGACAATGCCTCAGAAAGACGGCATCCATCACCAACACACGCCCTCTTCTCATCATTACCATCAAAGAAGAGGTCCAAGAGCCTGAAGACAAGCACTTAATGTTTTGGGAATAGCTGCCTCCTCTCCGCCATCAGATTTCTGAACAGACAATGCACCCATGAACACTACCTCACTACTTTGGCCCCTCCTTGCGCACTATTTGTTTATTTTTTTTAATATACATTTCTTATTTTAACTTATAGTAAATTTCTATGTATTGCACTGGATTGCTGATGCAAAATGACAGATTTCACATATAATATGTCAGTATTATAGTTTTACTCATCTAGTTAAACAGAGAAAATTTCTCAAGACTCCTGGTGTGAATTGTAGGTGGTGAAAATGCAATGAAAAGCCAGGAGGCAAGTCAATCACTCGCTGTATCTTGCCTCTCATCTGCTTCTGTACTCACATTATTTATTTCACTGATCCAGGTAGACTTCCTGTCAAAGATAATTCCCAGAGAACTAATGACAGGAATGCCATTGAATGTCAGAGGGCAATGGCTATACCCTCAGTTTTTGGAACTAGCTTTTGCCTGAGTCCTGTGCAACACGCCACTTACTCATCTTAATTCACAAACTTCTGTCATTTGAGGAAATATGAATGGAACAGAACACTATCCAATCATCAGCAAGCCTCCCATGTATGATGGAGGAATCACTGATGAGACAGGACCCGAATCAGAATCAGGTTTAATATCACTGGCATATGTGATGAAATATGTTGTTTTGTGACAGCAGTACATTGCAATAACCACTAACAAAAATTATAAATTACAATAATATACATTATATAGTTTAAAAATAAGCTAAATAATTAATGATTAAGAGTTAGTAAATAGGTAATAAATAAAAGAGACCAAAAAAAAAGAAAAAATAATGAGGTACTTACATGGGTGATTGTCCATTCAGAAATCTGATGGTGGTGGGAAAGAAGCTGTTCCTAAAACAGGTATGTGTCTTCACACTCCTGTACCTCATCCTTGATGATTCAGGAACAGTTATTACACCTCAACCGTCAGGCTCTAGAACCAGAGGGGATAACCTCACTTAACTTCATTCGCTCCTTCACTGAACTGATTCTACAACATATGGACTCACTTTCAATGAATCTTTGCTGTTTGTTGCATACTTATTTACTTGTTTTTATTTGTTTGCTTCGGCTTTTGCACAACTTGTTGTCTTTTGCACCTTGGTCGTCCAATCTGCTGGAGGTGGTCTTTCATTGATTAATATTGTGTTTCTTGTACTTACTGGGAATGCCCATAAGAAAATGAATCTCAGAGTTATATATGGTGGTACAGACGTACTTTGTTAATAAATTTACTTTGAACGTTGAACTTTGAGGGCATACCCTGGGTAAAGGGGTCCTAAATGTCCGATGGCACCTTTTTCAGGCATTCCCTTTTGAAAGTGTCCTTAATGCTGGAGAGGCTAGTGCCTATGATGGAGCTGGCTGAGTTTGCAACTTTCTGCAGCTTTTTCCAATCCTGTGCAGTGGCCCCTCCTTATCACATGCTGATGCTCTCCACAGAATATTAACAGAAACTTGCAAAGGTTTTTGGTGACTTACCAAATCTCCTCAAACTCCGAATGAAAGATAGCTGTTGTCGTTCCTTCTTTGTATCAATATGCTGAACCCAGGAAATATCTTGAGAGAGGTTGACATCAAGGAACTTGAAATTGCTTGCCTTTTCTACTGATGATCACTCGATGATGACTGATCTGTGTTTCTTCAACTTTCCCCTCCATAATCATTTTCTTGGTCTTACTGACATTGAGAGATCAGCTATTGTGACACAACTCAACCAGCTGATTTATCTCACTCCCGTACATCATCTCCTCATCATCATCTCAAATTCTGCCAACAATAGTTGTGCCATCAACAAAGTTATAGATGGCATTTGAGTTGTGTCTAGCCACACGGTTGTGGGTGTAGAGAGAGTAGAGCAGTGAGTTAAGCACACGTCCTTGAGGTGCACCAGTGTTGATTGTCAGTGAGGAAATGAAGGTGGTTAAGTCCTGAAACACTGCCTGAGGAAATCTTTTAGCAATGTCGTGGGACTGTTATGTGTGACTTCCAGCAACTACTTCTTTTTCTCGTTTTGCCAGTTATAGCTCCAGTAAGTGGAGCATTTACCTCCTGATTCTCATTGATTTCAATGCTAATAGGTTTCATTGATGTCACACAAGGTTAGAAACTGCCTTGAAGCTAGGAGCACTTTTTCTCACTTCACCTTTAAAGTTCTCTTGGTTTGGAACAACGCTGTAACTAGCTCTGGAACCGGGTGGTCCTAATGAAGCCTCAACTGAACAATGATCACAGTATTAATGACAGATATCACTTGATAGCACATTGTCGATGTAATTCCTCACTTTGCTGGTGATTGATTGTAGACTGAAGGAAGAGTAATTGGCAACATTGGATTTGTTTCACATTGGATCTGGCCACATTAGAGGCAGTGTGGGCAATTTTCTACTTTGTCAGGTAGATGTTAATGTTTTACCTCCACTGGAGTGGGACTAGTTCTGTGGAACACATCCTCACCACCACACCTGGGATCTGGACATCTGGGCCTTAAATTTATCTGCACCCATTATTCTCAATGATTGTGGCTAAGTTACACGAAGGGTTTGGGATTGCTTAGCCAGTCACTTTGTCGGACGGCAGCAAGGATTTATTATATATTTGGCAATTCTGAATGCCTGCAAGTACCTCAGTTTTGCCACTTGTATGCACATGCTGGACTCAGCCATTAGTGATGCTGCAATGTGCTGAAAGTTCCTCCTCTCGTAGTCCTTTAAATGTCCCTCATGATTCATAGATCTTGTGGTAACACTGCAGAGCATTCATCTGATCCACCCGTTATGGGTCATTAAGCTCAGTCTGCTGTAACAGGTCTGCAGCAGATGCCATCTCATTGGCCCGTCACTCAACCCAGGAACATATGGACAGCAAAGATGCATGCATCAGGATGCTCGTTATCCACTGCAAATCGGCATTCAATATCACCATCCCCTCAAAACTAATCAATAATCGTCAAGACCTTGGCCTCAGTACCTCCTTGGCAATTTTGATCATTGATTTCCCCACTTGCAGACCCATCAGTTCAGATTGGCAACAACGTCTCCTCCACGATCTCCATCTGCACAGGTGCAGCGCAAGACTACGTGTTAGCCCCCTGCTCTACTCACTTCCCACTTATGGCTAAGTGGCAAAACACATTTCCAATACCATATGCAAGTTTGCTGTCATAGGCCGAATCGAAGGTGGTAACAAATTAGCATATAGGAGGGAGTTTGAAAATCTGACTGAGTGGTGCCACAACAAAAACCTCTCACTCAATGTCAGCAAGACCAAGGAGCTGATTATTGACTTCAGGAGGAAACCAAAGATCCACGAGCCAGTCCTTACTGGAAGACATGAGGTGGAGAGGTTCAGCAACTTTAAATTCCTCTGTGTTATTATTTTGAAAGACTTATCTTAGGCCCAGCACATAAGTGCAAATATCAAAAAAGTATGGCAGTGCCTCTACTTCCTTAGGAATTCGCGAAGATTTGACATGACATCTAAAACTTTAATAAACTTCTATAGATGTGTGGTGAAGAGTATATTGTCTGGTTGCATCAGGGCCTGGTATGGAAGCACCAATGCCCTTAAAATAGAAAATCCTACAAAAAGTAGTGGATATGGCCCAGTCCATCACGAGTAAAGCCCTCCCCATCTTGAGCACATCTACACAAAGTATTGTTACAGGAAAACAGCATCCATCATCAAGGACCCTCTCTTCTCACTGCTGCCATCAGGAAGAAGGTACGAGAGCCTCAGGACTCACAGCACCAGGTTCAGGAACAGTTAATATCTCTCAACCATCAAGCTCTTGAACCAAAGGGGATATCTTCACTCAACTTCACTTGCCCCATCCTTAAAATGTTACCACAACCTATGGGCTCACTTTCAATGACTCTTCATTTCATGTTCTCAATAGTTCTTTCTTTCTTTTTGTATTTGCAGCTTGTTTTTATTTGCACGCTGGTTAAACGCCCAAGATGGTGCGATCTTTCATTGATTGTATTATGGTTATTATTCTATTTTGGATTTATTGAGTATGCCCACAAGAAAATGAATCTGAGAGATGTATACAGGTGTCCCCCGCTTATCGAACATTCGTTTTACGAAACCTCACTGTTACGAAAGACCTACATTAGTACCCTGTTTTCGTTTTCAGAAGGTGTTTTCACTGTTACGAAAAAAAAAGCAGCGTGTGATAAAAAATCAGCGTGCGAAAAAATCAGCACGTGATAAAAGGCAGCGCGTGCCCCAAGCAGCCGCTCTCCCCCGGATTCGGAACTGCCTTCTCGCTGGCATTGCTTAAACACATGTCTGTGAGCAGTCGTTTGCAAGATGAGTTCTAAGGTATTGAAAAAGCCTGAAAGAGCTCCTAAGGGTGTTACACTTAGCGTAAAACTAGACATAATTAAGCGTTTCGATCGTGGTGAACGAAGTAAGGACAAAGTGAGTTTGGCTTGTGGAAGCTGACGAAGATGATGTTGAAGAGGTTTTGGCATCCCATGACCAAGATCTAATAGATGAAGCGCTGATGCAATTGGAAGAAAAAAGGATAACAATCGAAACCGAATGTAGTAGCAAACTGAGCGTGAAGCAACTGCGTGAGATTTTCACTGCAATGATAAAGTACGACTTTAATTTTGAAAGGGTACGTCAGTTTAGAGCATATTTGCAAGATGGTTTGAGTCCTTACAAAGAACTGTATGATAGAAAAATGCGCGAGGCTCAGCGGTCAAGCAAGCCTTCCACATCAGCCACAGCAGACGATGAACCTCGACTTTCGACATTGAGGTGGGCAGTCATAGGAGAAGATGAGCTGCCTGCCCTAATGGAAACAGACGATGACGAGATGACACCCCAGTGTCCCACCACCCCAACCCCCAGGCCACGGACAGATACTGATTCGCGGAGAATGCAGTGGTAGCCGGGAGGCACACAAATCGGCACTGATCTGGGCCGACAATTACGTGCTGGGCGGCACCTAATTAATTAGCATGTTTGTTTCGGCTTTTTTCTTAAAGATGTGCTGTGTGCCTCCCGGCTACCGCTGCACCCCTGCATGCTTCGCGGATCGGTATCGGTTGGTGGCCCGGAGGGTGGGGGCCACTGCACCACCCCAATCTGCGACGACTCACTCTAACACACCATCATCAGTGTGCTCGGCGCTGTCCCGATTCCGGTAAGTGATACTACACTGTACATACATTATTTCTACTTTATATAGGCTGTGTATTTTTACGTGTTATTTGGTATGATTTGACAGCTTCATAGCTTAAAGGTTACTGGAGAGCACTTTCATCGTGTTTTTGCCAACAGCGCTGGCATGAGATTTTCTGCCAACGGCGCTTGCGTGAGATTTTCACTATGGAGAACAGTTCAGGCAGCGATTGTGGAAAAGTATTTCTACTTTATATAGGCTGTGTATTTATCATATCATTCCTGCTTTTACTATATGTTACTGTTATTTTAGGTTTTATGTGTTATTTGGCATGATTTGGTAGTTATTTTTGGGTCTGCGAACGCTCACAGAATTTTCCCATATAAGTAAATGGTAATTGCTTCTTCGTTTTACGACATTTCAGCTTACGAACCGTTTCATAGGAACGCTCTACCTTCGGATGGCAGGGGAAACCTGTATGGTGACATATATGTACCTTGATAATAAATTTACTTTGAACTTTTGAACTTTGAAAAATAAATAAATAGAATAATCTGTGAAAATCCATACATTACAATGGCAGAGTCCCTGAAAGTGAGTCTGCAGGTTGTGGAGTCTGCTTAGCGCGGAGACAAGTGAAGTTATCCATGCAGTACCAGACCACCGATGGCTGTAGGGCAACAACGGTTCCTGAACTTGGTGGCATGGGACCCCAGACTCCTGTAGCTCCCACCTGTAGGGTGGGAGAGAGGGAGGCGGATCAAACACTGGCACACGGGATGGGCGCAGGTGGGGAATCAGCTGGCACGGAGTAGAGGGGCTGAACACCGGTTCATTTTCTGTTCTGGCATCTCAATATTCTACTGTTCATACAGATCAAGTAATTATCCAGTGCACTGAAATAGTATGAAAATAACAGAATAAAGTGTAACAGCTACAGAGAAAGTGCAGTGCAGGGAGACAATAAGCTGCCTCTTCATAATGAGGTGGATTATGAGATCAAGAGTCCATAATATCACACTAGGAAACCATTCAATGGTCTTATGAGAGTGGGATAGAATTTTCCCTTGACCCTGGTGGTACATCACACTGCTCTGGCCTAGAGTGTATTTCAAACAGAATATGAATGCATTTTGCAGCAATGCTAGAGTTGCAATATAAATGCATCCTCAGTGGTAAATTTTCAGTCAATAGAGACTTCCGTCATTATTGCGATAACAGATTAGTTCCCACAAGTGTTACTTACTTGGCTGATTCTGTGTTACTTTCTGTATATGTTACCATAATCATGTGATGCCCAGGGTAGCTTCCTAGAAGCGTTTGATGCTTAAATTAACATGGTTCTGAGTTCTCAGTAGCAGATCGAATACTTGTTATTGCTTCAAACTCTGTAATGCTGTAGTTTCTTTGGCAAGCAATCTGAAACAAGGCAACAATGTCCAAGTTACTGGTACTGAAATGGGAGCCTACAAAGAAGAGGTGGAAGAATGAATTCTTTTCTAACGTAATCAATGTCTCTGTAACCAGAGCTTTTGCCTTCTACAGGGCAGCCTGGAGAAACCCCAGACACCTCAGTCAATGCCTAGTGGTCAACATGGCAAGCCCGGAGAGAGGAATAACAGCAAATCAGTAATATTGAGGTAGTACAAGGGAAAATCAATAACAAAATGCAGAATATAGCACTGCAGTTACATTCACAAAGAAAAAACAGTGCAAGTAGATAATAAGGGCCATTATGATTCTGAGAGGTCAAGTGTTCATCTTTATCTTTGAAGAGGTCCAATCAGTAGTTTTATAACAGCAGGACAGAAGTTATGATATGATGGACTACTGATTTCACAATCCACCTCATTATGAACAGCTTGATAGTGCATATTAGCAAGTTTTTATATCTTCTGCCCAATGAAAAGAGGGAGGGAAAAGAGATGGGAGAGCTTTTGATTTCCATGGCTGTTTTTCCGAGGCAGCAGAAAGTACAGGCAGAATCTATGAATGAAGGCTGCTGCACTGAGCTGCATTCCACAACTCTCTGCAATTTCTTGCAGTCTTGGGCAAAGCCATCGCCATATTAAGCTGTGATGCATCTGGATGAGATCCATCAATAAAAATTGGTGAGGATCATCAGGGACATGCTATATTTAAATTAGATTAGATTATGAGGACACGCAGTCCTCTTTTACTGTCATTTAGTAATGCATGCATTAAGAAATGATAAAATGTTTTTCCAGAATGATATCACAGAAACATATGACAAACCAAGACTGAAAAACTGACAAAACCACATAATTATAACATATAGTTACAACAGTGCAAAGCAATACCATAATTTGATAAGAACAGACCATGGGCAAGGTACAGTCTCAAAGTCTCTCGAAAGTCCCATTATCTCACGCAGACGGTGAACCTCCAGCGCCGCAAACTTGCCGATGCAGCATACTGGAAGCATCTAACCACAGTCCGACTCCGAGCCCGTCCGAAAACTTCGAGCCTCCGACCAGCTCTCCGACACCGAGCACTGAGCACCATCTCTGCTGAGCGTTTCGACCCCGGCCCCGGCAACAGGAAATAGGCAAGGCCGAGGATTTGGGGCCTTCCCCTCCAGAGGTTCTGGATCTCACAGTAGCAGTGGCAGCGAAGCAGGCATTTCAGAAGTTACTCCAGATGTTCCTCCGTGCTTCTTCACGTCGGTCTCCATCAAATCAGGATTGTGCACGGCATCCTACTTCACAGATACGATATCATTCGGAACGGCCGAGTGCACTGCATCGCGCCGCCATCTTCTCCTCCCCCTATGGCTTTCAGAGAAATTACAGGCACTAGTGCTTTTTCTTGGCCATGGGATCTATATATTTGGACAAGGACAAGCCATTGGTGATTTTTACAGTTAGGAATTTGAACTTCTCAACCATCTTTGAAATCTCTTTTTATCTTTTGAAGACCCTGACCTGGAGTTACACTCTGACTTCGGTTCTTTGCGGGAAGGGGGCCCGCTTTTTGATATCCCAAGGACACGGCCTGGAAGACCAGTGCACCTTCAGGGTGCTGGATTTTCTTGGCTCTGGAGATGGGCTGATTCAAGGCTGGTGCCCCCGACTGAGGCGTGGCGGGAGAACACAGAACATCGGGAGCAATGGGTTAGCTGCCGTGGGCAGTGTGTCCAGAGACCTGAGCCCTGAGACCAACTCTCTGGGCTCAGAGCTTGGAAGAAGTGACACAACAGTCTTTTAACATCATAAATCAGCGAGTTGTTTGTTATGTCCCCCCTTTCGCTGTGAAATGGGGACATCTTTTATTCCCTTATTATGAAGAGAGAGAACCTGTGGTATGTCCAACTACCAGGTGAACACGTAGTCTTTGGGGTACTGCAAGTCTGTGTCCTTATTGACGCTTTGCTGCAGGCCTGAGTGCTCGGTGGAGGGTGCTGATGGTTTTTTGCTAGTGGAGAAGGAGGGGGTTGTTGCCTTGTTGCTTGTGCGTGGGAGGGGGGAGCTGGGGAGGTGCTTTAGGGTTCTAACGCTTAACTGTCATTCATTCTTTGGGACACTCCTCTGTTTTCGTGGATGGTTGCAAAGAAAAATAATTTCAGGATGTATATCGTATATATTTCTCTGACATTAAATGCCCCTATTGAACCTATTGATCTCCATCTCAGCACCACTGATACACAACAGGAGTAAACAGTTTTACGTCTGTAATCAAATTTTCTCATATTAAAGCTTAACAAACAACTTGCCCTACTAACGGCTTGATAAACCTGCATGTTAGCTTTTAGAGACTTTTGAACAAGAATACCTACTCCCTCTAAACAGCAATATTTCCCAGTCCGTCTCTACTTTTCCGTATGTAAATCAACCAACATAATCAAAGACCACAACCAATCTGGAAATTCTTTCTTCTCCAGCCTCCCACTGGGCAGAAGATACAAAAGCCTGAAAGCCCTAACCACCAGTTATCAGTCTCTTGAATTGACTTCTCATACAATAACATGGCCGCTTGACCTCATAATCTACCTTGTTATGATCTTGCACTTTATTGTTACCTCCGCTGCACTTTTTTAGTAACTTTTACACTCTATTCTGCGTTGTTATCATTTTACCTCATTCTAGTTCAATGCACAGTGAAACGGGTTGATCTGTAAAGCAGTATGCAAGACAGGTTTTTCACTGTATCTTGGTACATGCAACAATAGTAAACTAATATCCATACCAATTATGCACCAACATAGATAACCTCAGATTTCTTCACATTATATTCAATCTGTTAACTTCTCAACCCCCTCACATAACTTTTCTCTGTCTCCTTAAAGCTGCTTTATGTCCTCTTCTCTCTCATCATCCCACTGAGTTTGTACCGTCAACAAACATGGAGAAAATACCATTAATCTCTGTAACCAAGTGGTTGATGTGGATTACTCATCTTACTAGTTACAATCTGCCATCCGCAGAAAGATTTATTCCCACTCTTCCTTTTTATCTGTTAACTAATTCTTAATCCCTGCCAACATATTCCCTCAGTTTCTGTAATGTATGGATCTATTTCTTTTAGAGCAATGACTCCCCTTAGCACTACGTATGGACTATTAACTACACGGGCATTGATTTCTCTCTCTCTCGCTGCAATGTGAATACATCAGTTAAAGCCATCTCCCGCATGCGTGCTTTTATTTAATTTGTATGTAGTTGCACAGATACAACAAATTGGCAATGAGTACAAATCAAAATGTCAGAAAATCTCACAAACAGCATCAACAGTTACGGGATGTAACAGTGAGAGGAAAGAGTTAAACAGCACAGGGAAAGCCATCGTGGACACTAACAAAGGGATGAGTGAGTACCAGTACACAGTGAAAAACGCAACTAGCAAAGGTAAAGTGAAAATAACATGACGATAGCTTCAGTCGGGACTTTGATAGCGTTAATGAAGGCTTGAGTCATATAACGAGAGGGTGGAACTGTATTGTAACATGAACAACGTGGAGGAGCAAAAGAAAGCTCCTACACTTCTTACCTTAATGTGTCCGAGGAGCTGTGGTCTCTTACACAAGTTAGTAACTCCTGAAGAGCCAGCAAGCAAGACATCCAATGAAATTCTAACAATTTTATAAAATCACTTGAGCCCTAAACCACTGGTAATAGTGGAGAGATTTAGATTTCACAAAAGGAACCAGTCAAAGAATGAAAGCATTTCTGAATACATTGCAGAACTGCGCCAACTTTCCCAGTACTGTGACTTTAGAGATGGACTTTCTGATGCATTAAGGGGTAGGCTTGTACGTAAAGCACTCAAAAGGGGCTATTGTCAGAAAGAGACCTAACCTTAGAACAGGCATTGACCATCGCAATATCGTTAGAGACTGCAGCAAAGGATGCAAAAGAACCACAGAAAAGGGGTTTAGAGTGTGAAATGCTCAAAATGTCTCCGAATGGTGTATAAAGCCAAAAATATTATCAACATGGCAGATCCTCCCATAATGCAAATGACTGCTGGTTCAAAGAAAAAGTTTGCAGAAAATGTCACAGACAAGGTCACATAGAGAGAGTGTGCAAGGCAGAAATAAAGCACAAACAAAGAGAAAAGACACACCTAGTGAAAAGTTTCAAACACAAAACTAAACAACTGCATAAAGTTACCAAATGTAAAACAGAATCAGACAACACAGAGTCTGACAAAGGTGAGCTGTCGTGCCTAGAACTGCACAGTATAACTGAAGCAGATGACAAAATCATATGGATCACAATAGATGCGTCAGGTGTAAAACTGAAAATGGACCTGGATACAGGGTCAGCTTTGTCTATAATTTCAGAGGCTGACTACTTCAACAGAAGTTTTTCTAAGATACCAACGAGAAGACCTCAGTAACGCTAAAGACCTACACAGGTGAAAAAGTGTCTCCCAAAGGCAAAATGAAAGTAAATGTGATGTATGGAGGCCAAACACAGCAGTTAGAGCTTTATGTATTGAAAAGTGGAGGGCCAGCACTTTTCGAACGTGAATGGTTGAGAAAAATCCAACTAGACTGGCACTCAATCAAAGCTCTCAGTGTGCCATCAACAGGCAACTGCAGCCCAAATGGTAGCACTGACCAGAGGCGGTCACAGCTGCTTAATGCTAGTGAAAAGGAGTTAAGAAGGGAATGGATATACAGATTGAAGACTTTGGCCAAGAACCCTGTTCAGGATGCCAGATAGTTCAAAATGCATCCCACAGGTATCATTACACCTGTGGGAGTAGCTGTCATCACCATGGCAAAGAGTACATATTGACTTTGCTGGGCTGTTCACGGACTCCATGTTTCTGATTGCTGTGGGTGCTCATTTGAAGTGGCTGGAGGTTATACCAATGAAGTCAACCACCTCAACAAAGACTGCTTCTGCCCTGAGGATTATCATCATGAGAAATGGCTTACCAGAACAGATTGTGAGTGACATCGGACCACAATGCACATCAGAAGAATTCCATTTGTTCATGAAGAAAAATGTCATCAGACAGTTCAAGTCAGCTACTCACCACCCAGCAGCAAATGGTTTAGCTGAAAGGTTTATCCAAACATTCAGAAGTCCATTAAAGCAATGGACAAGGAGGACATTCCTCAACAGCACAAGGTGGACAACTTCCCTATTGTCTATCGGCGCTCTGTTCATGCGCCGACAAATCAAATACCTGCAAAGTTGTTCATGAGCAGGAACCGGAGATCTCACACAGACCGCCTGAAACCAGATCTAGGGAGGGAAGTGCAACCAGTTGCCGAGTAAATCAGCAAGGATCTTTGAGGTTGGACAGGAAATCCTAACCCATGATTACCGAGAAGACAAGTGGACACCCGGCAGGATAGCTACAAGAACTGGACCACTCACGTACACAGTGAATGTTGGAGATCAGAAATGGAGACGTCATGTGGACCAGACACTGGATGCTCAACCAAAGAACACACCTGAATCGATCGCATCCAATGAGTCGGACACATTACAGCCACCGGACTTACCTCTCAGTGATGATTATGTCGCTGAGAGCAATGTAACACTGGCAACCAAGAACGTTATCTTAGACAAGACACCTACCAAACCTGACGCCACTCCACAGGCCCAGAGGTGCTATTCTGAAGGAAACAGAGTCCTGCCCAATAGACTAACCTGTAAAGTTAGTTATGGACTGTTATTGTGAAAGCATGTTTATTTGGAATATGGGTTTATGAGGGAAATAGAATGTTTTGTACATATACAGTTTTATGGTGCATTAAGCGAAAGCGAGAATACGTGTATTTTCTTTTAGAGCAATGACCCCCCCCCCCCAACGCTACTTATTGGTCTGTTGTCTGCGCATGCGCATTGATTTCTCTCTCTCTCTCCCTCTCTCACTGCAATGTGAATACACCAGTTAAAGCAATCTCCCCTGTGCGTGCAATTTTCATGATCTCGAACATATTTGACCGACCTCTCGCACGTTCTTGGAGTGACAAGACACTGCAGATGCTGGAATCTGCAGGAGTTCTCAAGGTGCTAGTGGAACTCATTGGTTCAGGCAGCATCTATGGAAGGAAATGAGCAGTTGATCTTTCAATTGAGACCCAATGTACAGTAAAGAGTTTGGTGCCAAAGTGTCGACTGTACATTTATTTCCATAGATGCCCCCTGATCAGCTGAGTTTCTCCAATGCTTTGTGGGTTGCTTCTACATGATCTTTCTTGTCATGGTCCGGATCGGGGTCCCTTTAAATTTAGCTTGTTTATGTTACGATCCGGACCGTAGATTCCCTGTTTTCTCGTGTCCCTCGACTTTGGTGATTAGAGGCAATTAACACTCGGCTGAACCGGTAGTTTATAGTCTCCGGCTTTCAGCCGTTCGGTGCGGGAGCGTCTGCAAAGTTATCAAAGGCACGGTGTGCCGATGTCATCTGGCCGGAGCAAGCCTAGTCTCTGCCGAAGCGAGTGCCGGTAATTCGCCCTTCCTCACCAGAGCAACCCTGTCCAGTTACCTTGCCGAAGCGAGCCTGCAAAATTTCCTCATCAAGGTGGGTCCGTCAGTTAAGCCGCCGAAGAGAATCAGGAGCCGCTGTCTACTGTTCCTGGGCTGAATCTAGAGCTCACCACTACCCGGAGGTTCCAAGTACCAAGTCCTGGCTCTGGCGGCATCCGAATACCAAGTCGAGTTCTGGCCCTGGCGGCATCCGAGTTCCGAGTCGAGTCCTGGCCCTGGCGGCTTCCGAGTTCCGAGTCGAGTCCTGGCCCCGGCGGTTTCCAAGTTCCGAGTCAAGTCCTGGCCCTGGCGGTCTGTGATTCCTGTCCTACCCCCCTGTCTGAATCCCTTCTCTGCTCCTCTCGCCTCTAGCCCTCGTCTGCAGCCCTCGTCTGCACTTCGGTCTAGTTCTATCGCCGGAGCTAGATAGGTATTGTCTGGTGTGCTTTCGTGTTGGTCTTGTCTTGTCCTCATCTCTGTGGGGTAAGTCAGGCCGTCTTGCCGTTGCCCTGTGGGGGGGGGGGGGTCATGTCTTGTCTTGTCTTGTCCTCGCCTCTGTGGAGTAAGTCAGGCCGTCTTGCCATTGCCCCATGGGGGGTCATATTCTGTCTTGTCTTGTCCTCGCCTCCGTGGGGTAAGTCAGGCTGTCTTGCCGTTGCCCCACGGAGGGTCATGAGCCCTGGCCCTATGTCCCGTACCCAAGGAGGGGTCCCGGCTCTCTGTTCTGTGTGTGAGTCCCGGCCCTATGTCCTGTACCCAAGGAGGGGTCCCGGCTCTCTGTTCTGTGTGTGAGTCCCGGACCTATGTCCTGTACGCAAGGAGGGGTCCCGACTCTGTGTTCTGTGTATCTGTCCATGGTTCCATGTACCTGCTCCCCGAGACCGAGGCTCTGTGTTCCCATGTTCCTCCTCTCCCTAGCCCATGTCATGTCCTTGCCTGGTTCTGGGGTCCGAGCCCGAGGCAAGACCTGGGTACTGGGTCCTTGCCCAGTCTCTGGCTCGAGTCCATACCCTAGCCTCTTCATGTCTCCTCTAGTTCTGGGAGCCGATTCCAAGTCTAAGCCAAGACCCTTGGTCCCAGCCTAGTTGTAGTCCTGGGTCCTTGTCCAGTTCGCTATTTCCTGCTCCTGCCTTGCTCTCCTGGTATCGAACAATAAACTAAATTTAATTAACCTCACAAGATGTGTCTTGCATTTGGGTGCACCCTTGCTCCCTATGCCCCTGCCAGTATGACATTTCTATATTCATCAGTTAAATTTTCTCAATCCGTCCTGTATCCAAAAGACAGAACAACCCCAAGGTGACCAATTACTGTGCTCTCAGTCTACGTTCAGCGAAGTACAAACATTTGATACTTTAAGAAGAAACTCCATGAAAAGAACCGTGTAATCGACCATCAAATCTATAAACTGCCTCAGGACCTAAGCATACCAATGAGTCAATGAAAGACATGACCTGATTCAGTGTTAAACTAGGGTTTAAATCAGTTGCAGGCAATGGAGCAGCAACCTGGCACATCCACAGAGTTCATCTTAGAAAGGAAAGTTATCAATTTACGAAATGGTTAGTCAGGTTTGGTGAAGATATTTCCACAGAGAGGAATTAAGAAAGATCACAGTGCTTAAGTATTAGGAATTTAAAGGTTAGCTTTATTTGTTGCCTATACTTCGAAACAGAGTGAAATGCTTTGTTTGCATTGATGACCAACACGGTCTGAATATGTGCCAGGGGCAGTCCGCAAGGGTGCGCATGCTTCTGGTGCCAGCATCGTATGCCCGCAATTCACCAATCCTAACCTGCAAGTCTTTGGAGTGTGGGAGGAAACCGGAGCACCTGGAGGAAACCCACACGGTCACGGGAAGAACGTACAAACTCCTTGCAGACAGCAGTGGAATTTGAGACCCCACCAGTGATTGCTAGCACTGTAACAGCTTTATGCTAACTGCTACGGTACCAGGCCACCTCGAAGCTTATCCTCAGTTGATAATGCTAAATGGCCAACTCTATGGCCTGCCAGATTATTATCTGTCTCTAATATACATTCCACTGAAGTTCATAGGCAGGGTATAACATACTGATCTAACATGATCATTCATTTAGTGATTCCAACTGGGCTTCAATTTCTAGCCAAGTGAATTCACACATAAAAGAACACTGAAAGGTAGATGGTTAAAATGCTAATGAGCTAAATTTTTATATTGATTTCCTGTTGTCTAAACCATAAGCAAGCTGTTAGCCTGCCCTTACAATTAGTAAACACTTCACATCCTCCGAAGTGGAATGTATCTGACCCCTACTGACTATCAGCAGATGACAAAAGACAAAGATGCAGGCACGCAGCCGGGTTTTCAGATAAAACCTTCTAAAGATAAGCTCCTGCTCACTCAGAATGTGCAGTATGCTAGTGTACAATTTGCATGGGGAGAGGAAGGGATATAGGCCATTATTTTGTACTAATATGGGATGACAGGTTTGCATTGATTAGAATTAATGAAGACAGAAAAGACTGCCGAAGCAGGAACCAAGAGCGAAAGGAATTCAACGCGCCATGCAGAATCTGTGGTAGGAAATGGACAATTGATGTTTTGGGTCAAGAACCTTCACCAATTAAGTGAATCTGGAAACTGTAGTTATGTCCCTATTTGGAGTAATTCACCCTCACCTTGCCACTTTTTGTTTGCTTTCAAAAGCAGCAAGCCCAATATTTTACGTTCTTTCACAGGGGTGACACAGCGGCAGAATGGTTAGCACAACACTTTATGGTACCAGTGACCCGAGTTCATTTGCCACCACTGTCTGTGAGGTGATTGTGTATTTCTGGGTTTCTGAGTGCTCTGGTTTCCTCCCACAGTGCAAAGGTGTATTAGTTGGTAGGTTATTTGGTCATTATAAATTAAATTAGAACAGGGTTAAGACCAGGGTTGCTTGGCAGTGCAGTTCGAAGATCTGGAAAGGCCTACTCCTCACTCTGTCCCGATAAATAAATACATTCATCTCCTGATTAAATGAGAAATTCTATATCAGCAGCTCAAGAGAAGTGTTGACTGCACTGAGGAAAGGTCATCACATTTCAAACAAGAAATAGAAAATGCCAGATGCACTCAGAAGATCAGGCAGAATTTGGGGAAAGGCAGTTCACACTTCCGATCTCAGACCCTTCCTGAGACGTAGGAAAGAGAGAAAACAATTTAGTCTTCTGTATAAGGGAAGGTGGAGGAGAGGTGGGTAGAACAAAGGGACTATCTCCAATAGGGTGAGACCAGGGGAGCTGACATGACAGTTAAAAGCAAATTATAGTTCTTCTTAGTTGATGTGTTGCTAATAATACATGGCATAAAGTCACAGAGTCGTGGAAAACTACACCACAGAAATAGGTCCTTTGGCTTATCTAGCCATACTGAATAATGACTCTCCCTCATCCAATCAACCTGCGCCCAGACCATAGCCCTCCATACACGTCCATTCATGTGCTTCTCCAAATTTCCCTCAAATGCTAAAATGAAAC
Organism: Mobula hypostoma; assembly: GCF_963921235.1. NCBI lineage: Eukaryota > Metazoa > Chordata > Chondrichthyes > Myliobatiformes > Myliobatidae > Mobula > Mobula hypostoma. The sequence continues at coordinate 78,014,682 of NC_086109.1, forward strand.
CTGGACTCACCACTTCTAATGGCCACTTATTCCACTGTCACCCCCCTCTGGGTGAAGAAGCTCCCCCTGATGTTCCTCTTAAATATTTTTCAATTCACCCTTCACCCATGATCACTAGAGCTCATCTCACCCAACCTCAGTGGACATCCCATTTCAGATGTTGCATTTCAAGGTGCCAATGGTATTTTAAAATGTTTGAGAAAAGTAATATTTTCAAGATTGGTTCCTCTGTCTCAGCTTTCTGTTTTCAAGAACCTTCCTCCATTTACAGCAATTAATTACTAATTAGCCTGACAGCCAATTTATGGCAAATATACTTTGCAGGCTTAATGGACAGAGCAGTCACACTTAGTGCCCACTTAGTGCTAGAAATGTACACTGCGAATGAACGTTGTGCCCTTCCTGTCATTGTAAAACGGAACGTGGACTCATTAAGTGAGCCAATGTCACAGGACATCTGCCAGTTCTATTGTAATACAGAAGAAGGAACTTATCCTCAAAGCACACACAATTCCTTTCAGCCTGCCAATCCGTGCAATCTACTGCATATTTAACTTCCATAATTTTAGACCTCAGTGCAGGATATTCATGTTTAGGCATGGTGCAATCTAAAATTCTTAATCTTCAGGGCACCTGATATTCAGGAGTTGCCAATCACCATGTTATTTGGGATCATCTTCACGGTAGCTTTTTATTTGTATTCTGCTGTCTCTACTCGCATCAGGACATCACCTTCACAGTCACCTTGTGCGAGTGCGGAAAGAATCAAGTTGCTATAAGCTTCAGTGTCCTTGGAGAAGTCAAAGCAAAGAAGAAAAAATATCATGTAAATCTTCCAGTGACTCTGAGCCCCACACTTGAGATTGCATTTCACAGGCAACAAAATTAATTCAGTGTGGAAATGTATACTAATTTAACACAGAAACAATGCAGTTTGTAAACATGTACCCATTAAATTCTGATGACTGATTTACTTTTCAAATCGGAACAATTTCTTCTCCAGGCCTCCTATTTTCTTGACAAATGGTGCTCTCTGCAGAATGGCGTTGTTATTTTCACTCTGCTGCTCCACAGAATTTCATATCTTTGCCTTTCCCTGTCAAGAGAATCTGAACAATATGACATTTAGTGAGGCACAGTATGAAGCAGGCATGGCTGCTTTCAGTCTGTCAGAATCAGCTGGCCAGAATCCAAAGACTTTGCTTCTAGAGGGGATGAAACGCTCTCTGTATTAGGGTAGAAACGAGATCACATTGCAGTGTATTCACTCACCACATGTCCTGAATCAAAACTTCCTTTCAGAGGAAGTGGCTCAGGCAGGTACAGTAACAACTTCTAAAAGAACATCGGACAGGTACGTGGATTGGAAAATTTAGAAGTTTATTGGCCAAATGCTCGCAAATGGGACTAACTTGGATGGGGTACCCTGGTAGGCATGGTCCAGTGTGCTAACGGACTCGTTTCTGTACTGTTTTACTCTATGGATTCATTTTGTCTCATTGATATTCCATATTCTTGTGGAGTGGCACTTACACATCCTTTTGTGTGTTGCCTGCTAATGCAACTGTATGTTTCAAAGTACATGTGATAAATAAGTCTGAATCTTCCTAATTGTTCACGTTTCCATCTCTTCACAGCTAAGAAGTGTTGGCAATTCCTATTTGGTCTTCATTGGTTCAATGACTCAATTTAATGTCAGAGAATGCATACAGTATACAACCTGAAATTTTTACTTTTCACAGACATCCACAAAATAGAGAATAGAAACCTAAAAATGAACGACAGAGAAACATTAGAATCAGAAAGCCCCTCTCTCCCTCCCACGCACAAATGGCAGGAAAGCATCAACCTTCCCACTCCCCCTCCATGCACTTGTTCCAACAAGAAGCACCAGTCCCCCCTTCACCCACTATGCAAGTAATAGCAAGCACCCAAGACCATGATCTATAGTCCAACAAAAACTGTTCAACCCAACACCTCAACATCCCACAGGCCCCCATCTCTCACTAATCATCAGACCATAAGATATAGGAGCAGAATTAGGCCATTCAGACTATCGAGTCCACTCCGCCATTCCATCATGGCTGATCCCAGATCCCACTCAACTCCATATACCCGCCTTCTCGCCATATCCTAGGAAACGATCAACTTCTGCCTTAAATATACCCACGGACTTGGCCTCCACCACAGTTTGTGGCAGAGCATTCCACAGATTCACTACTCCCTGGCTATAAAAATATTCCTTACCTCTGCTCTAAAAGGCTATCCTTCAATTTTGAGGTTGGGCCCTCTAGTTCCGGATATCCCCACCAGAGGAAACGTCCTCTCCACACCCACCCTATTTAGTCCTTTCAACATTTGGTAGGTTTCAATAAGATCCCCCCCCCCCCCCCCACCACCACCCCACATTCTTCTAAATTTCAGAGTACAGGCCCAAGACTGCCAAACGCTCCTTATATCTTAACCCTTTCATTCCCAAAATCATCCTCGTAAACGTCCTTTGGACTCTCTCCAATGACAATACATCCTTCCTGAGATGTGGGGCACAAAACATGTCGACAATACTCCAAGTGTGGCCTGACTAGTGTCCTGTAATGCCACAGGGTTTTATCTTGCTAAGCAGCCTTATCAAATGCCTTCTGAAAATCCAAGTAAATGACATCCACTGCCTCTCCTTTGTCCACCCTGCTTGTTACTTCTTTGAAGAACTCTAACAGATTTTTCAGGCAAGATTTCCCTTTACAGAAACCATGATGACTTTGACTTACTTTATTATTTGTCTCCAAGTACCCCAAAACCTCATCCTTAATAATGGACTCCAACACTTTCCCAACCACTGAGGTTAGGCTATCTAGCCTATAATTTCCTTTCTTTTGCCTTCCTCCCTTCTTAAAGTGTGGAGTGATCTCTGCAATCTTCCAGTCCTCCAGGACCATGCCAGAATCAAGTGAACCTTGACAGATCATGACCAATGCATCCGCTATCCCTTCAGCAGTCTCTCTCAGGACTCTGGGATGTAGTCCATCCGGCCCAGGTGACTTAGCCGTCTTAAGACCTTTGAGTTTGCCTAGCAGTTTTTCCTTTGTAATAATGCTGGCACTCATTCCTGCTCCCAGACACTCATAGACTTCTGGCAGACTGCTAGTGTCTTCCACAGTGAAGGCAGATGTAAAGTACCCATTAAGTTCATCTGCCATTTCTTTGTACCCATTACTACCTCACCAGCATAATTTTCCAGTGGTTCAATATGAATGCTCACCTATCTTTTATTTTTTATATAAGTGAAAAACTTTTGGTATCCTGTTATATATTACTGGCTAGTTTGCCTTCATATTTCATCTTTTCCCTTTCTATAGTTTTTTACTTGACTTTTGTTAGATTTTAAAAGCTTCCAAATCATCCATTTCCCACTCACTTTTGCTACCTTATATGCACTTTCCTTGACTTTTATGCAGTCCTTAACTTCCCTTGTCAACTACGGTTGCCTACCCCTGTCATTTGAGAACTTCTTCATCTGTGGGACATATCTATCCTTTGTCTTGTGAACTATTCCCAGAAACTTCCACCATCTCTGCTCTGCTGTCATCCCCGCCAGTATCCTCCTCCAATCCACTTGGGCATGCTTCTCTCTCATGCTTCCATATTACCTTTATTCCATTGCAATACTGATACTTGTGACTCATGCTTCTCCCTCTCAAGTTGCAGTATGAATTCAATCATATTATGTTCACAGGCTCCTGAGGGTTCCTTTACATCAAGCTCCCTAATAAGATCTGGGTTATTACACAACACCTAATTTAAGATAGCCTTTCCTTGAGTAGGCTCAAGGACAAGCTGTTCTGAAAAGCCATCTCGTAAGCGTTCAACAAATTCCCTCTCCTGTGATCCGACACTAACCTGATTTTCCCAATTCCCTTGCATATTGAAGTCCTCCATTACAATTATGACATTACCTTTATTACATTCCTTTCCCAGCTCCCTTTGCAATCTCAAAGCCACATCTTGGCTACTATTTGGAGGGCTATATATGATTCCCATAATGGTTTTTTTAACCTTGCAGTTTCTTCACTCCACCCACAAAGTTTCAAGATTTTCTGACCCTATGTCACCTCTTTCTAAGGATGTAATTCCATCTCTTCCCAACAGAGCCACACCACCGCCTGTGCATTCCTGCATGTCCTTTCAATACAAAGTATATTCTTTGATATTAAGCCCCTAACTATGGCCTTCTTTCAGCCATGACTCTGTGATGCCCACGTCATACCAACCAATCTCTAATTTTCCCACGAGTTCATCCACCTTATTCCAAATGCTACGTGTATTTAAATGCAACACCTTTAGTCCTGCATTCTTTGTCTTTTTGAATTTTGCCTCTGTGGTACAATTTAACTCTTTGCTCTGTCTGCATTTGTACCCAATCATCGGCTTGTCCTTCCTTACATTCATTTTTACACCCATCATCTACTTGTAAACCTGCTGGCTCATCCTCAGCTCTATCATACTGGTTTTCACCCCCCTCCCATATTAGGTTAAACCACTCCCAGCAGCTGTAGTAAACCTACCCGCAAGAATATTGGTCCCTCTTAAGTGCAACCCGTTCCTTTCGTACAGGTCACACCTGTTCCAGAAGAGGTTCCAATTATCCAGAAATCTGAATCCCTGCCCCTTGCTCCAATTCCTCAGTTATGCATTTATCTGCACCTCATTCTATTCCTAACCTCACTGTCGCATGGCACAGGCAGAAATCCTGAAATTACTACCCTTGAGGTCCTGCTTCTCAGCTTCCTTCCTAACTCCATGTATTCTTATTTCAGGATCTCCTCCATTTTTCACCTATGTCCTTGGTACCAATATGCACCATGACTTCTAACGACTCACCCTCCCTTGTCAGGATATTGTGGATGAGTTCAGAAACATCGTGGACCCTGCCACCTGGGAGGCAAACTACCATCCATGTCTCTTTTTCGCGTCCACAGAATCGCCTACCTGTCCCCCCTCACTATGGAGTTGCCTATTACTACTGCCATCTTCTTCAGTTCCCTGCTCTTCTGAGCTACAGGGCCAGACTCAGTGCCAGAGGCACGACCACTGTTGCTTCTCCCAGCAGTACTCAAAATGGAGTACTTATTGTTGAGGGGGACTGCCACGGGGATGCTCTCCACTCTCTGAGGTTCTCCCTTCCCTCTCTTGTCTTTCTCCAGTGGCCTCGGGGCGACTACCTCCCTGTAGCTCCAGTCTATCACTGCCTCATTTTCCCTAACAAGCCGAAGGTCCTCAAGCTGCAGTTCTGGTTCTTTAACAGGGTCTCTAAGGGGCTGCATTTGCACTGGCTCTGTAGACATACCCCGCTATTCTCTCAAGATTCTTTTTAGATTATAAGGACACACAGTCCTCTGTTATTGTCATTTAGTAATGCATGCATTAAGAAATGATACAACGTTTCTCCAGAATGATATCACAGAAACACAAGACAAACAAGACTGAAAAACTGACAAAAACCACATAATTATAACATGTAGTTACAACAGTGCAAAGCTATACCGTAATTTGATGAAGAACAAACCATGGGCACAGTAAAAAGTCTCAAAGTCTCTCGAAAGTCCCATCATCTCATGCAGACGGTAGAAGGAAGAAAAAAAACTCTTCCTGCCATGAGCTTCCAGCGCCGCAAACTTGCCGATGCAGCACCCTGGAAGCACCCGACCACAGGCGACTCTTGAGTTCGTCTGAAAACTCGGAGCCTCCGACCAGCCCTCCGACACCGAGCACCGAACATTATCTCTGCTGAGCGCTTCGACCCCGGCCCCGGCAACAGGCAATAGGCAAAGCCGAGGATTTGGCGCCTTCCCCTCCGGAGATTCTCAATCGCACAGTAGCAGCGGCAGCGAAGTGGGCGTTTCAGAAGTTTCTCCAGGTGTTCCTCCGTGCTTCTCACGTCCGTCCCCATCAAATCAGGACTGTGCACGGCCCCTAGTTAACACATATGATATCATTCAGAACGGCGGCTGCGCTGCGTCGCGTCGCCATCTTCAGATTTAAATAGGAAATAAGGAATGAACTTACTTACTTATCTTGCCTCTGTTTGTTCGCGCCAAAGCCTTGTTGAGCCAAAGCCTCACTACTCTGACTCAGACTACTCCAATGACGACCACTCCCACGATGACCGCTCCGCTAGCCGGTAGCTCTCTTTTACAGAGACTGGGTTTTTAATGCTTTACACTGGACCTATGCGGGAACGCTTCTGTTGCATCTGTGCAGTACTCCAATCAACAACTGAGAGAAAAATATCGCTCCTGCAACAGCTTGCTGTTCGGATGCTGCAGTCTGCAGTGCCGCTTATTTCAAGTTCCTCTGACTCAAGAATCAGCAGCAAACTCTCTCTCTCACCATCGAGTGAGAGAGAGAGAGAGAGAGAGGGTGATCACTTGTGCAGAGGCCTCTGACATTCGCAGCCGCTGTCTTGATGTTCCAATCTCCTGCAAAGCTTCAGTCAGCGAGGAATCGGGTCATCCACAGGGCTGCTCAAGTCCTCACCCTGAAGGTGCACAGCTTCCAAGCCTCCCCTAGAGATCCTGAAAGGCAGGATGCATGGCAAGTTCCAAAGAGTCAGAACCCACTGAAAAGCGCAGTTTGAGCATAGCTGTACATCATGGACTCCGGCATGACACCAGCCACTTGGGAGGGGAAAAACAGACATGAGTACAGGAGAGTTAAGCTGTTGAAGAGGACACCCAGGTCCTCAAAAACTCCGGTTGGGAACCACTAGTCTAAAGGGAGGTGAGGACCTATGACACTTGCCTTTCCTCGCTGCTGCCTCACACATACAAAATTCCGATGATATCAAAACAAGAGATAGATTCAGAGGTGAGCACAATTAGTGGTCAATATTCTCACAAGCATTTAGGGGCAGCAGCCAAAGACAAATTTATGCTCCAGTATCTTAAGGCCACAGGAAATAGGGGCAGAAATAGGTCATTTGGCCCATCGAATTTGCTCTACCATTTCATCATGGCTGATCCACTTCCTTCTCAAACCCATGTGACTCACAAAGCTGGACGAATAGAAAACAGACATGATGTTGTGACTATTGTCCACAACCAACATTTATAACCTACCCATGTAGGTTTAGGGGTTACCCTTCAGGGAGGCACAGTGGTGCAGCTGCTGCCTCATATCTCCAGTTTTCTGAGTTCGATCCTGACTCGACTCCCAGTGCCATCTGCAACAAGTTTATACATTCTTCCTGCGACCAAGTGCTCTGATTTCCTCTGACACCCCGCACAGGTTGTTTGGCCACATTAAATTGGCCCCAGAGTGTAGGTGAAAGATAGAATCTGGAGGCACTTGATGAAAATGGAAAGAAAATACAATGGGATTAGTGTAGGATTAGCATAAATGGTGATGGTCAGCATGGACCTAATGGGATGAAGTGTCAGTTTCCATGGAGTGTGATGCTATGGCATCCCTATCTGAAAAGTTTTGAATTTTTATTTATTTATTTAGAGCTGCAGTGCAGAATAGGCCCCTTTCAGCCCTTCGAGCCTCACTGCCTGCAACCCACCAACGTAACTCTCATCTCGTCACGGGACAACTTACAATGACCAAATGCCCTACTAACCAGTACGCCGTTGGACTGTCGAAGGAAACTGGAGCACCCAAAGGAAACCCGTACGTTCCACGGGAAGGATAGACAAACTCCTTACAGAGGATGCCAGGGCTGAGTTCTGAACTCCAACGCCACAAGCTGTAATAGAGTCACACTGACCACTACCTTGATTGCAAAAAGAAACAATTTCAGCTGCTAGATAATAAAAACAAGTTATGTCGCAATTCCACTATACGGTTTTACAAGCTCTTTGTGAATTTGGTAACTCTGATTTTAGTTTCTGAATTTATTACCCTAGACTCTAACAATAAAACTCAACTGTTTCCCTCCATGATACTTTAATCATCACTAGTGCTCTAGTCATACAATCTAACCAAGAAATTGAGTAGTGTTGCACAAACAAAATACTGCATTAACTAAGTATAAACCTGTTTTGCGCATCATACTGGGAAAGGCAGAACTAGCTGTTAATCTTTCACCAGCTAGGAAGATCATTTGTGTACACAATTAGGACCTGGTGTCTGGCTCACCTGCGTCAGGTGCGGTGTAACACACACGATCGCTC